>NC_090437.1:943361453-943661453 GCF_031143425.1 Pleurodeles waltl | reverse complement strand
GTCGCAAAGCCAAATTATGGAGCATGGAGCAGGCGATGATGATGTCGCGCACCTTCTTCGGTGAGTAGAATAGGGATCCACCTGTCATATGGAGGCACCTGAACCTGGCCTTCAGGAGGCCGAAGGTGCGTTCGATCACCCTCCTAGTCTGCCCATGGGCCTCAGTGTACCGTTCCTCTGCCCTGGTCCTGGGATTCCTCACTGGGGTCAATAGCCAGGACAGGTTGGGGTAACCAGAGTCCCCCAATAGCCATACACTGTGCCTCTGGAGTTGACCCATCATATCAGGGATGCTGCTATTCCGCAGGATGTAGGCGTCATGCACTGAGCCAGGTAACATAGCATTTACCTGAGAGATGTACTGGTCTGCCAAACAGACCATCTGTACATTCATGGAATGATAACTCTTCTGGTTCCTGTACACCTGTTCACTCCTGTGGGGGGGGGGGGCAGAGCTACATGGGTCCCATCAATAGCACCTATGACGTTGGGGATATGTCCAAGGGTATAGAAGTCACCTTTCACTGTAGGCAAATCTTCCACCTGAGGGAAAATGATGTATCTCCTTACGTGTTTCAGCAGGGCAGACAACACTCTGGACAACACGTTGGAAAACATAGGCTGGGACATCCCTGATGCCATGGCCACAGTTGTCTGAAAAGACCCACTTGCAAGGAAATGGAGCACTGACAGCACCTGCACGTCAGGGGGGATTACAGTCGGATGGCGGATTGGTGACATCAGGTCTGGCTCCAACTGAGTACATAGTTCCTGGATTGTGGCACGGTCAAACCGGTAGGTTACGATGACATGTCTCTCTTCCATTGTCAACAGGTCCACCAGCGGTCGGTACACCGGAGGATTCCGCCATCTTCTCATATGTCTCAGCTGACGGTGCCTACGAAGGACAACAGCGAAGAACCAGTCATTATTCCTCCAGGTATGTACCCACAGTTACACATAAGACTTCACCACTCACAAAACCCTTCCTGTATGTGTGTTGAGTGTAGGCCTAGCTATGTGTGACACAGTAGTAAATGAAGCCATGTGGGCCCCTGAAATGGCGGCTGCCTGACCTCTAAAGTGGGACAATGGGATTGTGGGGTAACTGCGCTGGCGTTGCACACCGTCGCAGTAGGCGGTCGTAGACCGCGGCGCAATGCTGCATTGGTTAACATTGGACCATATGTGTTAGAAATGGGGTTTTTGGTTGGCAGTCAGGTTACCCCCTGTCCAAGCAAAAGCCCTCACTCTAGTCAGGGTAAGTCACACACAATCCAAGATTATCCTGTGCCCACCCTCTGGTAGCTTGGCACGAGCAGTCAGGCTTAACTTAGAAGGCAATTTGTAAAGTATTTGTGCAATAAATCATACAATACCACCATATAGCACCACAAAAATACACCACACAGTGTTTAGAAAAATATATAATATTTATCTGGATAATTGTAGGTCAAAAAGAAGAAAGTTTGCAATGGGAAATTGTAGGGATATCACTGAAAAGTGATATACAGTGTCTTAAGTCTTTAGAATATAAACAAAGTCTCTTTCAAGCACAAGTACCTGGTTTGGAGTGGAAAAATCTCCTCAGAGGACCACAAAAGAAGAGGTGCGTGGAAAAAGGGTGTGTGCGTCGATTTCTCCCCAGCACACACGGACTTGCGTCGTTATTTTCCACGCGGGGAAGTCGTGCGTCATTTTCCGGCGCGCGGACAGTCTCTTTTCGTGGATCGCTGGGATTACCAGATGTCCTGGGTCTGTGCGTGGATTTTCCTGCTTGTTTTCTGGCTGCGCGTCGTTCTGCGGGGCTGCGCGTCGAAATTACGATCTCACGGCAGGCATCGCGTCGATTTCTCCCCTAGAGGTCGGGCGGCGTTGTCCTTGCGAAGCCGTGCGTCGGATTTTCGGTCGTCCCAAGAGCGTTGCGTCGATCAGCGTCGGTGTGCGGCGTTTTTGTCGCCGCGGAACAAGCTGTGCGTCGAAATTTTCAGCGCACGGAGCGTCCAAGTGAAAGAGAGAAGTCTTTTTGGTCCTGAGACTTCAGGGAACAGGAGGCAAGCTCTATCCAAGCCCTTGGAGGGCACTTTCACAGCCAGACAAGAGTTCAGCAAGGCAGCAGGCCAACAGCAAGGCAGCAGTCCTTTGTAGAAAGCAGACAGGTGAGTCCTTTGAGCAGCCAGGCAGTTCTTCTTGGCAGGATGTAGTTTCTGGTTCAGGTTTCTTCTCCAGCAAGTGTCTGATGAGGTAGGGCAGAGGCCCTGTTTTATACCCAAATGTGCCTTTGAAGTGGGGGAGACTTCAAAGAGTGGCTAAGAAGTGCACCAGGTCCCCTTTCAGTTCAATCCTGTCTGCCAGGGTCCCAGTAGGGGGTGTGGCAGTCCTTTGTGTGAGAGCAGGCCCTCCACCCTCCCAGCCAAGGAAGACCCATTCAAAATGCAGATGTATCCAAGTGAGGCTGAGTACCCTGTGTTTGGAGTGTGTCTGAGTGAATGCACAAGGAGCTGTCAACCAAGCCCAGCCAGACGTGGATTGTAAGGCACAGAAGGATTTAAGTGCAAAGAAATGCTCACTTTCTAAAAGTGGCATTTCTAGAATAGTAATATTAAATCCGACTTCACCAGTCAGCAGGATTTTGTATTACCATTCTGGCCATACTAAATATGACCTTCCTGCTCCTTTCAGATCAGCAGCTGCCACTTCAACAGTGTATGAGGGCAGCCCCAATGTTAGCCTATGAAGGGAACAGGCCTCACAGTAGTGTAAAAACGAATTTAGGAGTTTTACACTACCAGGACATATAACTACACAGGTACATGTCTTGCCTTTTACCTACACAGCACCCTGCTCTAGGGGTTACCTAGGGCACACATTAAGGGTGACTTATATGTAGAAAAAGGGGAGTTCTAGGCTTGGCAAGTACTTTTAAATGCCAAGTCGAGGTGGCAGTGAAACTGCACACACAGGCCTTGCAATGGCAGGCCTGAGACAATGAAAAGGGGCTACTTAAGTGGGTGGCACAACCAGTGCTGCTGGCCCACTAGTAGCATTTAATTTACCAGCCCTATGCACATAAAGTGCACCTTACTAGGGACTTATAAGTAAATTAATAGTCCAATCAGGTATGATTCAAGGTTACCATGTTTTAAGGGAGAGAGCATATGCACTTTAGCACTGGTTAGCAGTGGTAAAGTGCGCAGAGTCTAAAAACCAGCAAAAACAGTGTCCACAAAGTGGAGGGAGGCAGGCAAAAAGTTAGGGGTGACTACCCTAAGGCTGTCAGGTCTAACACTATGGGTCCCAGGAGCCAATGAACAGGTGCGCTGGCGGTGATGATGCGCACTGCCGCGGACGTCACCACCATTTTCTATCTGTTCAATCACTAGATACCTGACCTTCGACAGGAGAGGACCTACACTGCAAGTGCTGCTGTGACCTCGGTCTGGAAGCGACGATGGCTGCTGCGTCTGGGGAAAGGGCCCCTGCCTTCACTGCACAGGAGTTGGAGAAACTGGTAGACGGGGTCCTCCCCCAGTACACGCTACTCTACGGTCCTCCAGACCAACAGGTTAGTACACAGGGAGCACGTTGTATGGGCTAGGCCTGGGTGGAGAGGGCTGGTTGGAAGAGGGAAGGGGGCAGAGTTCATAGAACATTAATGCATGTGAATGAATGGGCCAAATGGCCAGAGTAGGGAGGGGGCCACTCACAACGACGGTGCAGTTGGTAATGACTGTTCCTCTTCTTTTGTGCATGTCATGTAGGTCAGCGCCCACCAGAAGAGGGACATCTGGCATGCCATCGCCAAGGAGGTCCGGAGCCTATGGGCCCACCAGAGACGGGGCACCCACTGCCGTAAGAGATGGGAGGACATTCGCCGCTGCAGCAAGAAGATGGCGGAGGCTCAGCTGGGGATGGCCTCCCAACGTGGGAGGGGTGCCCGTCGCACCATGACCCCCCTGATGTTCCGGATCCTGGCGGTGGCCTACCCGGAGTTGGATGGGCGCTTGAGGGCATCACAGCAGACACAAGGGGGTGAGTACACTCTCATTCTGCGGACTTTGCATGCAGTGAATGTGTCTGGGTGGGGGAGGTGGGCTGTGGGTGTCCCTAGGCCAGGGCGAGTTAGGTAGGCAAGGCCCCTTCGAAATGTAGGCCATGTGGCACTCTACCCCACCTCAGCAGAGTGCCAAGTCGAGGTATAGTTGCCCCTGTGGCATCCATGTGCGCAGATGTCCACCATTGCCATATAGGCCATATCCCAGAAATTGCATGTGCAGAGGGCAGGAGCACGGCGTAATGCAGGGGGCTGCTGCGTTTGTCTTGTCCGCCAACGGTAGCGGTATGCCATGCACTAAAACTCTCTTTCTTCTGTCTCCCCCCCTCTTTCTGCTCTCCCTGTCCTTTTGTACATCAGCATCAACAGGCGGAGGTACAGTGGCACCGGAGCACGAGGGAGCTGCATCCCACATGGCCATGGAGGGCCACACCACGGACTATGAATGCACCAGTGGGACGGAGGGCGAGGGGAGCTTCACATCAGCCACCGGATCACCAAGCAGCGACACGGACTCGTTCGACGATGTGGGCTCCCTTGTGGTGGCGGCACCATCTGTGCCCCCCACCTCTACAGGTACAGCCGCCACCTCCCCTACCAGCCCCGCCCTCCCAGCAGCCCCTCAGCGTTCGCCCCGTGCCCGCTCACCCAGGAGGGTGGGCATCACCTTCGCCCCAGGCACCTCAGGCCCTGCCCCAGTCACCCCTGCTGCCCTCAGTGAGGAGGCCATTGACCTCCTCAGGTCACTCACTGTTGGGCAGTCTACCATTGTGAATGCCATCCAGGGTGTAGAACGAGAGTTGCAAAACGGTAATGCATTCCTGGAGGGCATTCATTCTGGTCAGGCTGTCCTTCAGCGAACCCTGCAATCTCTGGCCTCAGCACTGATGGCAGCCATTGTCCCTGTATCTAGCCTCCCCCCTCCAACTTCCTCCACCCAGACCCAATCCCCTGTACCCCAGCCCATCCCAAGCACACCTACAGACCAGCATGCACACAAGTCAACACACACAAGTAGCTCAAGCAAACATAGGCACCACACACACCACAGGCACTCACGCAAGCCTCACCCACATACAGACACAGCAACATCCACTGCCTCCACTGTGTCCCCCTCCTCCTCTTCTCCCTCCTCCCTCCCAGTCTCGTCTACCCACACACCTGCATGCACCACATCTACAGGCACCATGAATCGCACGAGGACACCCAGCACCACAAGCCGCTCACCTGCACTCACCACCTCCACTGCCATTTACACGTCCCCTGTGTCCTCTCCCAGTGTGTCTGTGACGCCCCCTCCCAAAGTACACAAACGCCGGCAATCACTCACCCAACATCCATCCACCTCACGACAGCCTCCAGTACCTGCACCTGCACCCAAAACAGCTAAAGTGACACCTCCGACAACCACCTCCTCTTCCTCCACTCCCAGACCCCCTCCAGCTACCCATCCCAGTGTTCGTCAGAAACTGTCCCTCTGTAAAGTTGACCTTTTTGCCCCACCCCCCTCCAATTCATCAGTCCTGTCGTAGAGCCTCAGCCAAAAAGCCTCCAATACCAGTGGTGCCTGTTCAAGGTTTGTGGAGTGCACCGCCACCAGGGCAGGCAGTAGGACCCGGAGCTAAGGCACTGGCAGCCCACCCCCTGTAAAGGCTCTAAAATTGGAGAGTGGACGACGGGACCGTGTTAAGACTCCTGGTGGGAAAACAACTGACATGGGTTCCAAGGGGATTGGAGAGTCAGCTGTGACTCCACCAAAGGTGGGGAAAGGCCAGAGGAAGTCTGCCCAGCCTGTTGTGAGTGTCACGGCGGAGAAGTGCGCCATCATTTCCGGCGGTCGAGACACAATCGCCAGCACCGTCGTCACTGGTCCAGAGACCACCGCCAGAGTCACAGCCCAGGAGGGCCCAAGTATCGTCACTGGTCAGGAGACCACCGCCAGAGTCACAGCCCAGGAGGGCCCAAGTATTGTCACTGGTCAGGAGACCACCGCCAGAGTCACAGCCCAGGAGGGCCCAAGTATCGTCACTGGTCCAGAGACCACCGCCAGAGTCACAACCCAGGAGGGCCCAAGTATCATCACTGGTCAGGAGACCACCGCCACCGCCGGCGTCATTGCCCAGGAGGGCACAAGTATCGTCACTGGTCCAGAGACCACCACCAGAGTCACAGCCCAGGAGGGCCCAAGTATCGTCACTGGTCAGGAGACCACCGCCACCGCCGGAGTCATTGCCCAGGAGGGCACAAGTATTGTCACTGGTCAGGAGACCACAGCCGGAGTCAGTGCCCAGGAGGGCCCAAGTATCGTCACTGGTCAGGAGACCACCGCCAGAGTCACAGCCAAGGAGGGCCCAAGTATCGTCACTGGTCCAGAGACCACCGCCAGAGTCACAGCCCAGGAGGGCCCAAGTATCGTCACTGGTCAGGAGACCACTGCCAGAGTCACAGCCCAGGAGGGCCCAAGTATTGTCACTGGTCCAGAGACCACCGCCAGAGTCACAGCCCAGGAGGGCCCAAGTATCGTCACTGGTCAGGAGACCGATGCCGGAGTCAGTGCCCAGGAGGGCCCAAGTATCGTCACTGGTCAGGAGACCACCGCCACCGCCGGAGTCAGTGCCCTGGAGGGCCCCGGCTGCCACAGCTCCGCTGGGCAATGATGAAACGTCATGCCACACACCAATGTCCAGTGTAGAGAACGTCATGCCACACACCAATGTCCAGTGTAGAAGACGTCATGCCACACACCAATGTCCAGTGTAGAGAACGTCATGCAACACCAATGTCCTTATCAGAACCGCCATGTCAAAGCACCGCTGAACAGGGCAAAGACCGCCATGGCAAAGCACCGCTGAACAGTCCTGAACCGCCATGTCAAAGCACCACTGAACAGGGCAAAGACCGCCATGGCAAAGCACCGCTGAACAGGGCAAGCACCGGGTAGGAATGAATGGACCGCCACATCAGGCATCCTTATCCCACGTGCAGCTGGGACAGTGACAGGACACGACCTTTCACAGGGAGACTCATCCAGTCTGGGCACCAGTCCCCCCCAGTACCAGTAGAGACCTGCATCAACTTGAGAGACTGTGGCTTTGCACTCCCCAGGATGGCACAGTGGGCAAACCACCCACTGTAGAGACTTGAGAGACTGTGCCTTTGCACTCCCCAGGATGGCACAGTGGGCAAACCACCCACTGTAGAGACTTGAGAGACTGTGGCTTTGCACTCCCCAGGATGGCACAGTGGGCAACCCACCCACTGTAGAGACTTGAGAGACTGTGGCTTTGCACTCCCCAGGATGGCATAAATGGGCGTGGAGCCCCGTCGTTGATCTGGCTTTGCAGTCATCCGGCTGAGGTGCCCCCCCTTCCCTTCCCCATGAGGTGCCTGTAGTATTTCTATCTGATGCCCCGGCAGTGTTCTCTCCGATTGTGGTCAGGTATCGTTTGTGGGCCTCGCCCATGCATTTTTGGACTGATGGTGCACGGACATTATTATGTACATATCTGCACTACTTCTCGTATTGTATATAATTATGACTGATTTTCAAATAAATATCTGTATATTTTTGTATGACATGTATATTGGCACATTACATTGTTTGACTAGTTTTCGCTTTGTGTTTTCATTCTTCCGGGGGGATTGTGGGTTGTTACTGTGATTTTTTGTGAATGCATTGGTGTGTATGTTGTAATATGCGAGGGTGGGGGTGTTTGGTGGGTGTCCCCCTAACTTTTGCCTCCCCCATGTCGTAGGTGCAGTACTCACCGTTGTCTTCGGCGCCTACGTGGCTGTTGGTCATAGAGGAGCAGAAACACAAGGGCAGGGAGTATTTGGAGTTTCGGCTCCATGGAGTCCTCGTTCCTCGTGGGATATGTTCAGGTGAGCGTTTTCCCATAGCAAAAGCTGTTTCCGCCGTGTTTTTATCCACGGTGAACCCGCCCCGGAAAAGGTGGCGGATTGGCGGGTTGTAATACTGTGGGCGGTACATTGTCTCCCGCCTCTCTGTTGGCGGTGACCGCCGCGTTGCTTGTCTGTACCGCCGTGGCGGGTGGTGTGTTAAAGTGGCTGTCTTTGTTGGCGGTTTCCGCCAGGGTCATAATTCCCTTTTTTTGTCCGCCGGCCTGTTTGCGGTATTTCCGCAGCTTTAACACCGTCCGCCAGGGTTGTAATGACCCCCTTAGATTTTACTGCAGGACAATCTTTGTACCTTGCCATATCCCCCTTATTCCCACACCTGAAGCAAACTGGGCATTTGCCAACAGAGTTTTTGTCAGGAGCAGGTTTCGTGATTACATTCTTTCCAACGTTTTTCCCATTTTTCTTGTCACTTCCAGACACACTAGTCACTTTGCACACAGATTCAGCCTCTTCTCCAGTTATTAAAGCAGCTTTGGACATCTTTTTGACATTTAAGCCTTCTTAACAATGGCAATAACTTCATTAAGTGAAGCATCACCACACACCCATAATTTCTCATGCATTATGAAAATGCAAAATGATTTGATCCCAAATGGGCTCATCATGCAATTGGCCAAATTTGCATGATATGGCCAGTATCTTAAGAGCAGATACCTAGTATTTCACAATTCCATTTTTACTCTGTTTCCACTAGAAGAAATTGCATCTGTCTACAGCTGAGCAAACTAGAGGTGATAATAACAATTTAAATCCTCCATCATGTGCTTAAATACATCAGTATCTGCTGACACTCTGGTTTTATTCTCCATCTGACTATAAACTTGTAGCCCTTCATGACCCAAACTATAGAATCGTCATCTACTATTATTATGTCCTGATGAAGACCAGGGTCTATTTATTCCAATTGGGGTTGAAACGTTGACATATGATTGAGGCAACACATGTTCATTAATTTTTGGACCTTAAGAACACTGTGAATATTATGTATGTATATATTTAGATTTGTGTTGACACATCACTTTTGCACTTTGATGTGATACCCATTACTGTACTAAAACAAAATCCCATTTGAGGAATTCCTGGCAGAACAGCTATTCAGATTACATGTACTACCTTTGCTCTGTGGATTACAGGGTGCCCCAAATGTGGGTGTTGTACAACATCCAGATCATACGATATCAACTGACCGGCAACTCCCAAACGTTGAGACTGTGTGTGTTCCAATGGTGTATGTGTCACCTTAGCATGCAATCTTATTTGTTGCAAATAACTGGTGTGCGCATCACCGACAATTGCACATTAATGTTGGAACCAGCATAACACACAACCACTTGTAGTTACCATTAATCAGGTAAGCAATAGTGATGGTGTGCACGTCACCCTAACATGCAATTGCTTGCATTACAAATTATCAGGTGTGGGCATTACAAATACTTGTGCACATCCACTGATTTAGGATCTGGACAATGCAGTTGAGTAGGTGTGCTCATCACAAATCGTCATACACAATTTCTGACTAGAAGGTGTCCCAATGCAAGATGGCGGTTGCGTGTAATTTCCACATGTAATGAAGATGCGCACTAGTGTTGTGACATGAAGCTCAATAACGACACAGGTCACCTGCGCGTGAAGAGGTTCAATCTCACAGTGCATGAAGGCTCTCATGCAGTGTCCTGCAAAACTGCCAATGCATGAGGCACTAACAGGGGAATTAATACCTGTCTTCCTTAAAATGCATTCAGCCTCACAACAGAGTAGTTGGAGCAGCCTTGGGTTAGAAGCAGCTTCTTCCACTTCCGAGTGGCATTCGTTTCTTGTGCAGGCGGCGTATCTTCATGCTTGCTCTCCTTGCCGCACATGCATGCCTTAGCACCACACTTATTCTTGAGTCCTTTACAGGTGAGTTCTCTCTTTGCCAAATTGTGGGACCATCCAGAGCTAGAAGCAGTAAGTAAGTATTTATTTAGAGCAAGCAAGAGGAGGCTGGCCACAGTCTCTGATACGATTCTACAACATTCTGTTCCCACATTGTGTCATTAAAACCATTCCACAAGGTGAATACAGACGAGCAAGAGTTAATTGTACTAATTCTAGTGATTATGACCTGTTCTCCTCACAAATAACGGAGAGACTTTTGAATAGGGGATACAATCACAAGTTACTGACTTCTTCCATCTGCAACTTGGGTGAAATGGACCGTATTAAGATTATCAATTCATCACCACGACGTAAAGAGGATACTACCATCCGTTTTATTACCCAATTTCATAATGGTCATCATTTAATACGGAAGCATCTTCGTAAGCACTGGCATCTCATTAGCAGTAACCCTTCCATTCAAAAGTACATTACTCAACCCCCAAAAATAGGGTTTCGCCGGGCTCCCAATCTTCGAGATAAACTTTGTCCTTCTTTTTTTCAACAAACAGCTTCTGAACCTTATTTTCCCAAACCCAAAGGTTTCTTTACCTGCACCAAGTGCTCGATATGCAAATTGGGACTTAATAGATCGACTACACTGTACATCAACGATAACAAACTCATGATTAAGGATTTTATTAATTGTGAAAGCAGAAATGTGGTCTATCTGATCGTATGCCCATGCCACAAGGCTTACATTGGAAGCACGATCCGTCCTTTAAAACTTCGTATTCAAGAACATTTTCGGAACATTCTAAAGCTGGAGACTCAGGCGCCCCTAGTGGAGCACTATAAAACATTCCATCACAATGAACAATTCTTCAAATTCAGTGGTATACGTCGTCTCACTCCGTCCCCACGGGGTGGCAATCTACAACTACGATTACGCCAAGAAGAAAGCAGGATGATTATTCAATACGATACAGTGAACAATGGTTTGAACCAGGATCATGAATGGCACTATTGGCTATTGTAAAAAATGTATTGTTTTAACCGTTCTGTTGGACTGCAGTTTTGATATTTTCTGACCTACTACTACTTCTCTTTTTTTATTTTATTTTTATTTTTAATTGGTGGTTTTCTCCATGAGTCTAAATTAGTTTCCCTATTGGCTTCTCCTTCTCTCTAATATGGTTTGCTCTTTATTTTCTATCTCTTCTGACCACATTATACCAAGTATGATTCTCCGCACTCTCTTTGTAATTTAATGGTATGTTTCCATTTTCTGATTATCCTCGTCCCTATGCCCATTTCTTCTTTACATTAGTTCATTGTCTCTCTATCGAGCTTTGACATTACTTTTGTCATAAAATATCTCCTAATTAACTAATTTTTTCCAATATATTCTTTCTACTAATTATTTCTTAGTTTTTCTTTTCTAATAAGTCTTTCCTTCTGATAATGTCCTTGTTAATTTCTTCTTAGGCCCTCCCTCACTTTCTACTCCTTCGCTTAGCACATCCCTCTTTTTTAAAACTTTTCTTTAATTTCGTATTTCTCTATATTGTCTTTTTTAATTCTGCCCAGAGGGAGTCATCGAAGCTGCTGTCCCGATCTTTCCCAATATGGGCGCCATTGTTTTTGTGTACGCTGTACGCCGCGTCCCTCCTCTGTTTCATTACTTTCGAAACAGAGAAGGGACATTCGGTTATGTAAACCGCGCTGCAGCCAGAAGGCGGCTGCAGCGATTGAACGCAGGACACGCTGGCGATTTCTCGCCGTTATTCTTTCGTGCTTACCGCGTTTTCAGGTACCATTAGTTCTTTTCATTTCCGATTTACCCATTTTACAGTGAGTTTAGAACTCACTTATTTCAGCCAATTCTCTCAATTTCACTAATGTCTCTGGCTTGCTAAACGGAGTGCACTGTACCAAGGCATAAACAGGTCCTTGTGGTTAAGCCAATTATGAGTATGTTACTCACATATGTTTAGTTTAATGATGACATTTCCTCGTTTTGATAGGGAATTGAATTCAATTTAGTTGGCTTATAAATTAGCGAAAAGATTTCGGGGAGATTTAAAGGTCTATGGTGACAATGTGTTTCATGAGCATGTCGCTCTCATTTGATTTAGAGAGGGGGGTAGTTAATTTTCTTTAATTAATTTTCTTAAACGCCAGAATGTTTTTAGATATTTGTTTCATCTAGCTAATATTGTTTGTACAAGTGAGTTCTTATAATTGGTTTCTACGTTCAGATTTCTATCGACAATTGAGATAACTTGATGTCAGAAGTTTGTCATTATGTTCTGAACTGGGTACGTTATCAATCCTTTAGAGTTCCTTATTTCTTTCACACTATTTTGTTCTTAATAGCACTTGCTCATATACATCGCTCCTAAGCATGTACTAACATCACATGAGTGCCAGCTTGCATTCTCACATTTTCTCATTCTCCATTAAATAGGACTATAACCACTTTCTCTTCCCCTTTGCCTTCTCACAACAAGAATAAGAGTAGTATAATGTACTCTCCAAATTTCATTTATGGCCTCACTTCATTAATATTCCCTCATGACTTCAGTCCTTGGCTCACACTGGGGAGTCTGTTATGGCACTATACTGTTATACTTACAGATTTCACCAAGAGGGAGCACAACATGCCCTGCATGATATGCACGGAAAGCATGCTTGCAATTTGATAAAGTCTGGTATGTGACTTAAACTGTTCATATATATTTTCTACAGCCTTGAGAAAGCCCCCGCCTACTCGCCTATGGGGTGAAACACGTGTTGGCTGTTCTTTCATCGAATACTGCTCTTTACCTTCTCTCCATCCCTGATAAAAGTTGCTTGGACTATTTAGCTGCCGACTCTTGGAACTTTCTTTCAGCTTCAAGATGATCATTAATTTAATTGGAACATAAGCCTTTGGAATTGTTGTCTCTACTGCAAATAAATAACTACTGAAGCATTGTGCTCATTATTAGAAACTTTTCTGGAGTGGGAGCTCACCTTTAATCAATTTTGTTGCCACATTGTAGAACACATTCCGTTGGTTACCAGCTAACCTGAATACTTAAGACACAAAGCAAGATGCTTGTAGAAAATTCAAGAGACCAAGTAGAATCTTTTGTAATTATAGGACAGGCTTAAAGGACCTCACATAATATACATTTTATTTCCATCAACGGATCGAGCAACAATAATAACAATGCACTTGAATGAAAAAAATGCCAAGCGTAGCAAAAGTGAAAGCATGCACATTTTAGCATCTTAGGACATCACAGTATTCTATTCACTTCTTGTGAAAAATCCTCCTATTTGATGTTGATTGTTTAGGAAAAAAACAACAGATGGAAGTTACAGAAAACATGCCTTTCAGAGTCGTGTTCACTTTCTGCTTCTGCCACTGCCTTCAAGACCACCGAGTCTAGGGGTAGTAAGAACAGTGCCAATGGTAGCAAAGGGCAAGCGAAGAGTGGAAACCTGGCAATCTCTAAGTGAAGTCCATGCAAATAATACAAATGCACTTAGTGGAACAAACTGTAAGGAAAAAATATGACAAGCAGCACAGGAATGCACTTTTTAGAAATTTGAAGACGATTTTAACTTTGGTCCTTATTGGACAGCAGTGGAAGCTAATGGAAACTCGTGTGTACTGGTAATTTATTGTACACATTCTGTTCTTGTATTGACCTTTAAAGTAAAGCACAGTAGATAATCTCTGCAGGTTTTCTAATGACATACAAGAAACCAAGTCCTCTTCATAAGAAAAGGTCTTGAACTGCCTCGGTAGTCAGTAAATGCCTGTTTAAAGATGACATACTGTGTCAAAAACGAATTTTCTGCTGAGCAAGTGCATACAAATATAGAGAAGACAAAGAAATGTGTTTTTGAAGACTAATGAGAAGGAGCATGTGCAATTAAAGTAAGATGATTTGATTCTGTGTATGCTTATTATGAAATATTCAATCACGGTGTATGAATGCAAGAAAATATAACCTATTTAAACGATAAGACATTCCAAACGTTTCGTATTAACCTCTTTTGTTTGCCGTCTTTGGGCTACATGCATTTTCCATTTTCTTAGAAAAAAGCTTCAGTTGCCTCAGGCATTTTGTTTTTGTAAGTGTACCTTATGTTGGGTGCTGTTTTCCGATATTCATCACTGTATTACTATCAGTGTATTACAATTGGCATTAGTCACAACTCATGCTTCACAGCCTAGGTCATACTGACCGTCCCAAAGCCTAATAGATATGTCGGTTATTGTCAGTGGTTAATTGTAAATAAAAACATGCGGATTCTCAGAGCTTTCCTTTGAAACTTGCAGCTGTTTCAATTTAATGTGCGAGCACAGAATACTAAGGCAGTGTAATCCTAAAGCCATCTTGAGCCTTTTTAATCCATTCACAGCCACTCCCTGCCCCTTCAGCTCACTTTTGCACCTTTCTGCTTTCTCCCTTCGTGACGCTTTCAGTCTTTCTCTTCCTCCATATTCCCCATAAGTGTCATTTCCTCACAGTAAATGCCTGATGCAAAACAATTATGTGCTGTTTCCCCACAATAAATGCCGATGCCCCCCACTGCCAACCACTGGCTCAAATTAAGCCTTAGTTATTGTTCTAAATCCCTGAGAGGTGTCTGCATATAATGTGGGACTACCTGAAGATTATGCCACAGTAATGTGCTTTTTATTTTGTATGACTGAAATAAGTGCTTCTCTTCATCAAATTATTGACTTCTGTCTTGAACCTGGCAGGCAACCCTACAAGAGGTGAGTCAAGGAGACCTCTGTGATCTGTGAAGAACATGAAACTCCGAGGTGACTTGCAATATCTTTTTACACATGCAGTTGTTGGTATGCTATTTGTAATCATTAGTAGCCCCATAAAAGTACACACCAAATACACATTTAGTCCCTACCTATACAATAAGGCTATCGAGCAGCAAAAATGTTATGAACTCCCACCCCTCTGTTTGGTTTATAAACTACCAGCAGACTTTGATTATGAGATCAACGCATGTCATCAGGAGAGGAAACAAGTACACGTTTGCTTTCCTTCTAAAAGAAAGGTGATTGTGGATGTGGTTTGTTTTGCTGGCTACCAAAATGAAATTGGAGTGATTGGCGTGAGGCATGACAACTACCCGTAACAACCAGCATAGTTGCATAGTGACTGCCCCATCTTCAGCTGTCTGCTTCTTTTTGTGACTGGAGTGCCTCACAAAGAGTGAGGCAGGCCAGCCAGCCCACCAACCTGATCTGGCTCTAGGCAGTATTTCTAAATCTGGGGCTGTAGGAGGCTGGACTGGCTTGTAGTGAGTACCAAGGGGTACTTACACCTTGCACCAGGCCCAGGTATCCCTTATTAGTGTGTAGGGTGTCTAGCAGCTTAGGCTGATAGATAATGGTAGCTTAGCAGAGCAGCTTAGGATGAACTAGGAGACGAGTGAAGCTCCTACAGTACCACTAGTGTCATATGCACAATATCATAAGAAAACACAATACACAGATATACTAAACATAAAGGTACTTTATTTTTATGACAATATGCCAAAAGTATCTCAGTGAGTACCCTCACTATGAGGATAGCAAATATACACAAGATATATGTACACAATACCAAAAATATGCAGTATAGTATTAGAAAACTGTGCAAACAATGTATAGTTTCAATAGGATGCAATGGGGACACATAGGGATAGGGCAACACAAACCATATACTCCAAAAGTGGAATGCGAACCACGAATGGACCCCAAACCTATGTGACCTTGTAGAGGGTCGCTGGGACTGTAAGAAAACAGTGAGGGTTAGAAAAATAGCCCACCCCAAGACCCTGAAAAGTGAGTGCAAAGTGCACTAAAGTTCCCCAAAGAGCACAGAAGTCGTGATAGGGGAATTCTGCAGGAAAGACCAAAACCAGCAATGCAACAATGATGGATTTCCAGACGAGGGTACCTGTGGAACACGGGGACCAAGTCCAAAAGTCACGACCAAGTCGAGAGTGGGCAGATGCCCAGGAAATGCCAGCTGTGGGTGCAAAGAAGCTGCTACTAGGCAGTAGAAGCTGAGGATTCTGCAGGAACGACAAGGGCTAGAAACTTCCCCTTTGGAGGATGGATGTCCCACGCTGTGGAGAGTTGTGCAGAAGTGTTTTCCTGAAGAAAGACCGCAAACAAGCCTTGCTAGCTGCAAGTCGTGCGGTTAGGGTTTTTGGATGCTGCTGTGGCCCAGGAGGGACCAGGATGTCGCCAATTGCGTCAGGGGACAGAGGGGGCGCCCAGCAAGACAAGGAGCTCTCTCAGAAGCAGGCAGCACCTGCAGAAGTGCCAGAACAGGCACTACAAAGTGGAGTGAAATGGTGCTCACCTGAAGTTGCACAAAGGAGTCCCACGCCGCCGGAGGACAACTCAGGAGGTTGTGCAATGCAGGTTAGAGTGCCGTGGACACAGGCTTGGCTGTGCACAAAGGATTCCCTCAGAAAGTGCACAGGAGCCGGAGTAGCTGCAAAAGACGCGGTTCCCAGCAAAGCAGTCTGGCGTGGGGAGGCAAGGACTTACCTCCACCAAACTTGGACTGAAGAGTCACTGGACTGTGGGAGTCACTTGGACAGAGTTGCTGTATTCAAGGGACCTTGCTCGTCGTGCTGAGAGGAGACCCAGGGAACCGGTGATGCAGTTCTTTGGTGCCTGCGGTTGCAGGGGGACGATTCCGTCGACCCACAGGAGATTTCTTCGGAGCTTCTAGTGCAGAGAGGAGGCAGACTACCCCCACAGCATGCACCACCAGGAAAGCAGTCAAGAAGGCGGCAGGATCAGCATTACAGAGTTGAAGTAGTCGTCTTCGCTACTTTGTTGCAGTTTTGCAGGCTTCCAGCGCGGTCAGCAGTCGATTCCTTGGCAGAAGGTGAAGAGAGAGATGCAGAGGAACTCTGATGAGCTCTTGCATTCGTTATCTAAGGAAATCCCCAAAGCAGAGACCCTAAATAGCCAGAAAAGAGGGTTTGGCTACTTAGGAGAGAAGATAGGCTAGCAACACCTGAAGGAGCCTATCAGAAGGAGTCTCTGACGTCACCTGCTGGCCCTGGCCACTCAGAGCAGTCCAGTGTGCCAGCAGCACCTCTGTTTCCAAGATGGCAGAGGTCTGGAGCACACTGGAGGAGCTCTGGGCACCTCCCAGGGGAGGTGCAGGTCAGGGGAGTGGTCACTCCCCTTTCCTTTGTCCAGTTTCGCGCCAGAGCAGGGCTGAGGGGTCCCTGAACCGGTGTAGACTGGCTTATGCAGAAATGGGCACCATGTGTGCCCATGAAAGCATTTCCAGAGGCTGGGGGAGGCTACTCCTCCCCTGCCTTATCACCATTTTCCTAAGGGAGAGGCTGTAACACCCTCTCTCTGAGGAAGACCTTTGTTCTGCCTTCCTGGGCCAAGCCTGGCTGGACCCCAGGAGGGCAGAAACCTGTCTGAGGGGTTGGCAGCAGCAGCAGCTGCAGTGAAACCCCTGAAAAGGCAGTTTGGCAGTACCCGGGTCTGTGCTAGAGACCCGTGGGATCATGGGATTGTGCCAACAATGCCAGGATGGCATAGAGGGGTGAATTCCATGATCTTAGACATGTTACATGGCCATATTCGGAGTTACCATTGTGAAGCTACACATAGGTAGTGACCTATATGTAGTGCACGCATGTAATGGTGTCCCTGCACTCACAAAGTCCGGGGAATTGGCCCTGAACAATGTGGGGGCACCTTGGCTAGTGCCAGGGTGCCCACACACTAAGTAACTTAGCACCCAACCTTTACCAGGTAAAGGTTAGACATATAGGTGACTTATAAGTTACTTAAGTGCAGTGTAAAATGGCTGTGAAATAACGTGGACGTTATTTCACTCAGGCTGCAGTGGCAGGCCTGTGTAAGAATTGTCAGAGCTCCCTATGGGTGGCAAAAGAAATGCTGCAGCCCATAGGGATCTCCTGGAACCCCAATACTCTGGGTACCTCAGTACCATATACTAGGGAATTATAAGGGTGTTCCAGTATGCCAATGTAAATTGGTAAAATTGGTCACTAGCCTGTTAGTGACAATTTGAAAGAAATGAGAGAGCATAACCATAACCACTGAGGTTTTGATTAGCAGAGCCTCAGTGAGACAGTTAGTCATAACACAGGTAACACATACAGGGCACACTTATGAGCACTGGGGCCCTGGCTGGCAGGGTCCCAGTGACACATACAACTAAAACAACATATATACAGTGAAATATGGGGGTAACATGCCAGGCAAGATGGTACTTTCCTACACAACCCCTCCCCCCCAAACGAAGGACAATAAGACTAGCCATGACCTGATGAGTCTTCATTGTCTAAGTGGAAATATCTGGAGAGTCCATCTGCATTGGAGTTGGTACTCCCAGGTCTATGTTCCACTGTATAGTCCATTCCCTGTAGGGATATAGACCAACTCAACAATTTAGGATTTTCACCTTTCATTTGTTTTAGCCAAAGTAGAGGTTTGTGGTCTGTCTGAACAATGAAGTGAGTGCCAAACAGGTATGGCCTCAACTTCTTCAGTGCCCAGACCACAGCAAAGGCCTCCCTCTCTATGGCAGACCAATGCTTTTCTCTAGGGGTCAACCTCCTGCTGATAAAAGCAACAGGTTGATCCTGGCCCTCAGAATTAAGTTGTGAAAGGACTGCCCCTACCCCTAATTCAGATGCATCAGTTTGGACAATGAATATTTTGGAGAAACAGGGGCTTTTCAGGACAGGTGCAGAGCACATGGCCTGCTTCAGCTCCTCAAAAGCTTTCTGACAGCTAGCTGTCCACAATACCTTTTTAGGCATTTTCTTGGAGGTGAGGTCATTAAGAGGGGCTGCAATGGAGCCATAGTTCTTTATGAACCTCCTGTAATACCCAGTGAGGCCTAAGAAGGCTCTCACCTGGGTCTGAGTTGTAGGGGGAACCCAATCTATAATAGTTTGGATTTTCCACTGAAGTGGTGCAATCTGTTCTCCACCTACCAGGTGTCCCAGATAAACCACCTTCCCCTGCCCTATCTGGCACTTTGAAGCCTTGATAGTGAAGCCTGCCTTTTGCAGGGCCTCCAAAACTTTCCATAGGTGGACCAGGTGATCATCCCAGCTGGAGCTAAAGACAGCTATATCATCTAGATATGCTGCACTAAAAGCTTCCAGCCCTTGCAGGACTGTATTCACCAACCTTTGAAAAGTGGCAGGTGCATTTTTCAATCCAAAAGGCATTACTGTGAATTGGTAATGGCCTCCAATGGTTGAAAATGCAGTTTTTTCTTTTGCATCTTCTGATAATTTGATCTGCCAATACCCTGCAGTCAAGTCAAAAGTGCTTAGATACTTGGCAGATGCCAGTGTATCTATTAGCTCATCTGCCCTTGGTATAGGGTGAGCATCAGTTTTGGTTACTTGGTTGAGACATCTATAGTCTACACAAAACCGCATTTCCTTCTTTCCATCCTTGGAATGAGGTTTTGGTACAAGTACCACAGGAGAGGCCCATGGACTTTCAGAGTGCTCAACCACTCCTAGTTCAAGCACTTTCTGCACTTCTTGTTTTATGCAGTCTCTGACATGGTCAGGCTGCCTAAAGATCTTACTTTTGACAGGCAAGCTGTCTCCAGTATCTATAGTGTGCTCACACCAAGAAGTGGTGCCTGGCACAGTAAAGAAGAGTTCAGAAAACTAACCCAGGAGATTTATGCAGTGGTCTTTCTGCTCAGCAGTAAGACAATCTGCCAGTACTACACCTTCCACCAGAGCATCTTGTTCTGTGGAAGAGAAGAGATCAGGGAGAGGGTCACTCTCTTCTTCCTGTCCCTCATCTGTGGCCATGAGCAGGGTGAGATCAGCCCTTTCATAGTAGGGTTTCAGGCGATTGACATGGAGCACCCTAAGGGGACTCCTGGCAGTGCCTAAGTCAACTAAGTAGGTGACTTCACCCTTTTTCTCAACAATCGTGTGGGGTCCACTCCATTTATCTTGGAGTGCTCTTGGGGCCACAGGCTCCAAGACCCACACTTTCTGCCCTGGTTGGTACTGAACCAAAACAGCCTTCTGGTCATGCCATTGCTTTTGGAGCTCTTGGCTGGCCTGAAGGTTTTTACTGGCCTTTTTCATGTACTCAGCCATCCTTGATCTGAGGCCAAGTACATAGTCCACTATGTCTTGCTTTGGAGCTTTTAAAGGTTGTTCCCAACCCTCCTTAACAACTGTTAGAGGACCTCTCATAGGGTGTCCAAATAGGAGTTCAAAGGGGCTGAAGCCCACTCCTTTTTGGGGTACCTCCCTGTAAGCAAAAAGGAGGCAAGGTAACAGGATATCCCATCTCCTGTGGAGATTTTCAGGGAGTCCCATAATCATGCCTTTGAGAGTTTTGTTAAATCTCTCCACCAGTCCATTTGTTTGTGGATGATAGGGTGTAGTGAACTTGTATGTAACACCACACTCCTTCCACATGGCCTTTAAGTAAGCAGACATTAAAATGCTTCCTCTGTCTGATACCACCTCTTTTGGGAAGCCCACCCTGGAAAAGATTCCCAGGAGGGCCTTTGCCACTGCAGGAGCTGTAGTGGTCCTTAGAGGAATTGCTTCAGGATATCTGGTGGCATGGTCCACTACCACCAAGATACACCTATTGCCTGAAGCAGTAGGAGGGTCAAGGGGACCAACTATGTCAACCCCTACCCTTTCAAAGGGAACCCCAACCACAGGCAGTGGGATAAGGGGTGCCTTTGGAGTTCCACCTGTCTTGCCACTGGCTTGACAGGTTTCACAGGACTTACACAATTCCTTTGTGTCCTCTGACATTCTAGGCCAATGAAACAAGGGAACAAGCCTGTCCCAAGTTTTCATTTGCCCCAAATGTCCAGCTAGGGGAATGTCGTGGGCTAGAGTTAGGAGGAACTTTCTGTACTCCTGAGGAATCACCAATCTCCTGGCAGCTCCAGGTTTTGGATCCCTTGCTTCAGTGTACAAGAGGTTGTCCTCGCAGTAAACTCTGTGAGAGTCACTGACATCCCCATTTGCTTGTTTGACAGCTTGATGCCTTAGACCCTCTAGTGTGGGACAGGTCTGCTGTGCCACACTGAGCTCCTCCCTGGCAGGCCCCCCTTCACCCAAAAGCTCAGCAGTGTCTGCTTCCAGCTCCTCTGGTGTAGGTTCTGCACAGGGTGGAAATTCTTCTTCCTCAGAAGAAGAATCCACTGTAGAGGGAGGGATAGTAGGTAGTGCTTTACTTCTACTAGCCCTAGCTTTAGGGAGCACTTGGTCCATTCTTCCAGGATCCAAGTCACCCTGTCCTTTTTGCTTTTTGGCCTGAGCCCTTGTCAAAGCAAAAATATGCCCTGGAATGCCCAGAATTGCTGCATGGGCCTCCAACTCCACATCTGACCAAGCTGATGTCTCTAAATCATTTCCAAGTAGACAGTCTACAGGTAAATCTGAGGCAACCACAACTTTCTTTGGACCAGTAACCCCCCCCCAGTTGAAATTTACAACAGCCATGGGGTGGCTAAGTGTGTTGTTGTGAGCATCGGTTACTTGGTACTGGTGACCAAGTAGGTATTGTTCAGGGTGGACCAGTTTCTCTATTACCATTGTAACACTGGCACCTGTGTCCCTGTAGGCATGAACCTCAACACCATTTATTAGGGGTAGTTGCTTGTACTTTTCCATGTTAAGGGGACAAGCAACTAAGGTGACGAAATCAATAGCCCCCTCAGAGACTAACACAGCCTCTGTGGTCTCCCTAACAAGACCAACCCCAAATAAGTTACCAAAAGTGAGCCCAGCTACTCCCTTGGATTGGCTATTAGTAGGTTTGCTCCCACCACCACTGCTATTACTAGGGGCACTAGGTGTAGCAGCAGGGGTTGTAGTGGTAGGAGGCTTGGTGCTTTTCTTTGGACAACTGGGATCTGTTGTCCAATGGCCTTTTATTTTACATAAATAGCACCATGGTTTCTTTTCTTTGTTTTGATTTGAAGAGGATTTGGACCCACCACCCCCACCAGAGTGTTTTTGTGGGCCTGATGAAGACTCATTTTTAGATTTGTCGCCACCCTTGTCAGAAGACTTACCATCCTTCTTCTTGCCATCTTTGTCACCCCCTGTATGAACTTTTCTGTTCACCCTTGTTCTGACCCATTTGTCTGCCTTCTTTCCCAATTCTTGGGGAGAGGTCAGATCAGAGTCCACCAGGTACTGGTGCAACAAATCAGACAAACAGTTATTATGTATATGCTCTCTCAGGATTAAGTTATACAGGCTTTCATAATCAGTAACTTTACTGCCATGTAACCACCCCTCCAAGGCCTTCACTGAATGGTCAACAAAGTCTACCCAGACTTGTGAAGACTCCTTTTTGGTTTCTCTGAACTTCATCCTGTACTGTTCAGTGGTTAAGCCATAACCATCTAGGAGTGCATTCTTAAGAACTGCAAAATTATTGGCATCACTTTCTTTCACAGTAAGGAGCCTATCCCTACCCTTTCCACTAAATGATAGCCATAGGATAGCAGCCCACTGCCTTTGAGGGACATCCTGTACAACACTGGCCCTCTCAAGTGCAGCAAACCACTTGTTAATGTCATCCCCCTCCTTATAAGGGGGAACTATCTTGTGCAGATTCCTAGAATCATGCTCTTTTGCAGGATGACTATGGGGAATACTGTTGCTGCCACCATGGGTTTCTAAACCCAATTTCTGGCTTTCTCTTTCCACTTCTAAGGACTGTCTATCCAAATCCAGCTGTTGCTTCTTGAGCTTCAGTCTGGTTTGTTCCACTCTCAATCTATTGAGCTCCCTTTCTAACACTCTGTCATCAGGGTGGGTGGGTGGGACATTCCTTGAAACAGAAGTATGGTGAGAATGAACAGAAGGAGACCTGTCCCTAACAGATGGCACCCTAACAGCTTGGCTAACAGAAACATCACTTCTACTATGATGAGAAATAATACTCTTACTGTGATGTGAGGCAACACTATCAGTATGGTGTGACTCTACATCAGTACCAGCTATGCTAGGTTGTCCTATAATGGGCAGGCTAGGAAGTTTCTTCTCTAAATCTTTTGCTAGGGGTGCCCCAGGGTCAGATTGGGAACCATCAGCTAATTTCTCAACAGAAGTGGCACCTCTGGCCTTATCCTGTTCAACAAGCATTTTAACCAACAGTTCTCTAGAGGGATTCTTCCTTAGACTTAAACCTCTTTCTATGCAGAGACTCCTTGCTCCTTTCCAGCTAAGGTGATCATAAGCAAGTTTGGACAGATCAACAGTTTGGCCTGTGCCAGACATTTTTAGAAAGTGTTTAAGGGATAGAAAAAGTGAGAAATGTTTTTTTCAGAACTTTTGGAAAGACAGAAAAAAAAAAACTTTAAAAACTTTTTAAGAACTTTTTAGAAAGTTTAGAGGTAATTTTCAGCACTTTAGAAAGGAAGTGAGAAAAGAAATGCAAAACTTTTTGGTTAGGTGTACATACACTGAACTTGTTTTGTATATTTTTCTCTTATGAAAAGTACAATGACAAAAGTGGTAAGTAGTTACAAAGTACTTATCCCACCGCTGCACAACCAATGTAGGAGGCTGGACTGGCTTGTAGTGAGTACCAAGGGGTACTTACACCTTGCACCAGGCCCAGGTATCCCTTATTAGTGTATAGGGCGTCTAGCAGCTTAGGCTGATAGATAATGGTAGCTTAGCAGAGCAGCTTAGGCTGAATTAGGAGACGAGTGAAGCTCCTACGGTACCACTAGTGTCATATGCACAATATCATAAGAAAACACAATACACAGATATACTAAACATAAAGGTACTTTATTTTTATGACAATATGCCAAAAGTATCTCAGTGAGTACCCTCAGTATGAGGATAGCAAATATACACAAGATATATGTACACAATACCAACAATATGCAGTATAGTATTAGAAAACAGTGCAAACAATGTATAGTTTCAATAGGATGCAATGGGGACACATAGGGATAGGGCAACACAAACCATATACTCCAAAAGTGGAATGCGAACCACGAATGGACCCCAAACCTATGTGACCTTGTAGAGGGTCGCTGGGACTGTAAGAAAACAGTGAGGGTTAGAAAAATAGCCCACCCCAAGACCCTGAAAAGTGAGTGCAAAGTGCACTAAAGTTCCCCAAAGAGCACAGAAGTCGTGATAGGGGAATTCTGCAGGAAAGACCAAAACCAGCAATGCAACAACGATGGATTTCCAGACGAGGGTACCTGTGGAACAAGGGGACCAAGTCCAAAAGTCACGACCAAGTCGAGAGTGGGCAGATGCCCAGGAAATGCCAGCTGTGGGTACAAAGAAGCTGCTACTAGGCAGTAGAAGCTGAGGATTCTGCAGGAACGATAAGGGCTAGAAACTTCCCCTTTGGAGGATGGATGTCCCACGCCGTGGAGAGTCGTGCAGAAGTGTTTTCCTGAAGAAAGACCGCAAACAAGCCTTGCTAGCTGCAAGTCGTGCGGTTAGGGTTTTTGGATGCTGCTGTGGCCCAGGAGGGACCAGGATGTCGCCAATTGCGTCAGGGGAAAGAGAGGGCGCCCAGCAAAACAAGGAGCCCTCTCAAAAGCAGGCAGCACCCGCAGAAGTGCTGGAACAGGCACTACAAAGTGGAGTGAAACGGTGCTCACCCGAAGTTGCACAAAGGAGTCCCACGCCGCCGGAGGACAACTCAGGAGGTCGTGCAATGCAGGTTAGAGTGCCGTGGACCCAGGCTTGGCTGTGCACAAAGGATTCCCTCGGAAAGTGCACAGGAGCCGGAGTAGCTGCAATGCAGTCTGGCGTGGGGAGGCAAGGACTTACCTCCACCAAACTTGGACTGAAGAGTCACTGGACTGTGGAGTCACTTGGACAGAGTTGCTGGATTCAAGGGACCTCGCTCGTCGTGCTGAGAGGAGACCCAGGGGACCGGTGATGCAGTTCTTTGGTGCCTGCGGTTGCAGGGGGACGATTCCGTCGACCCACAGGAGATTTCTTCGGAGCTTCTAGTGCAGAGAGGAGGCAGACTACCCCCACAGCATGCACCACCAGGAAAGCAGTCAAGAAGGCGGCAGGATCAGCATTACAGAGTTGCAGTAGTCGTCTTCGCTACTTTGTTGCAGTTTTGCAGGCTTCCAGCACGGTCAGCAGTCGATTCCTTGGCAGAAGGTGAAGAGAGAGATGCAGAGGAACTCTGATGAGCTCTTGCATTCGTTATCTAAGGAAATCCCCAAAGCAGAGACCCTAAATAGCCAGAAAAGAGGGATTGGCTACTTAGGAGAGAAGATAGGCTAGCAACACCTGAAGGAGCCTATCAGAAGGAGTCTCTGACGTCACCTGCTGGCCCTGGCCACTCAGAGCAGTGCAGTGTGCCAGCAGCACCTCTGTTTCCAAGATGGCAGAGGTCTGGAGCACACTGGAGGAGCTCTGGGCACCTCCCAGGGGAGGTGCAGGTCAGGGGAGTGGTCACTGCCCTTTCCTTTGTCCAGTTTCGCGCCAGAGCAGGGCTGAGGGGTCCCTGAACCGGTGTAGACTGGCTTATGCAGAAATGGGCACCATGTGTGCCCATGAAAGCATTTCCAGAGGCTGGGGGAGGCTACTCCTCCCCTGCCTTAACACCATTTTCCAAAGGGAGAGGCTGTAACACCCTCTCTCTGAGGAAGTCCTTTGTTCTGCCTTCCTGGGCCAAGCCTGGCTGGACCCCAGGAGGGCAGAAACCTGTCTGAGGGGTTGGCAGCAGCTGCAGTGAAACCCCTGAAAAGGCAGTTTGGCAGTACCCGGGTCTGTGCTAGAGACCCGTGGGATCATGGGATTGTGCCAACAATGCCAGGATGGCATAGAGGGGTGAATTCCATGATCTTAGACATGTTACATGGCCATATTCGGAGTTACCATTGTGAAGCTACACATAGGTAGTGACCTATATGTAGTACACACGTGTAATGGTGTCCCCGCACTCACAAAGTCCGGGGAATTGGCCCTGAACAATATGGGGGCACCTTGGCTAGTGCCAGGGTGCCCACACACTAAGTAACTTAGCACCCAACCTTTACCAGGTAAAGGTTAGACATATAGGTGACTTATAAGTTACTTAAGTGCAGTGTAAAATGGCTGTGAAATAACGTGGACGTTATTTCACTCAGGCTGCAGTGGCAGGCCTGTGTAAGAATTGTCAGAGCTCCCTATGGGTGGCAAAAGAAATGCTGCAGCCCATAGGGATCTCCTGGAACCCCAATACCCTGGGTACCTCAGTACCATATACTAGGGAATTATAAGGGTGTTCCAGTATGCCAATGTAAATTGGTAAAATTGGTCACTAGCCTGTTAGTGACAATTTCAAAGAAATGAGAGAGCATAACCACTGAGGTTCTGATTAGCAGAGCCTCAGTGAGACAGTTAGTCATAACACAGGTAACACATACAGGGCACACTTATGAGCACTGGGGCCCTGGCTGGCAGGGTCCCAGTGACACATACAACTAAAACAACATATATACAGTGAAATATGGGGGTAACATGCCAGGCAGAATGGTACTTTCCTACAGGGGGTCAATGAATCTTTTTCTAAAATTTGAGGGGTGAGGAGACACACAATAACATTTCTCAATACAAATTACAGTGCAACCTATTGGCCACACATTGAGTGGCAGAGACCATATATAAAGTTCAAAGGGCTTTATTACAGACTCCAAGTCAAACTTACATAAATGAGTCTCAAAACCATAGTATAAATGTACAAAATCACCAAAGGAGAATTAAAAAGCATCACCCAACAGTGAATGTGCAGAACCAATATTTCAATAGCAATAATGCAGAAAATTAGAGAAAACATCTGATGCATTAAATTGAAATCCAGGTTTTCCTGTCTAACTATTAAATCTAGATTCCAAGATATTCTAATATCTATTGAATTCAGAGAAAAAAAGTCAGCACAACAGAACTGCCATAGAGGTTTCTGTCAAGAGAAGTCTGAGTAGCATGAAGTCTCTTGAAAAATTGTGTGTGAGGTCAGTAGCTCAGAGACATCCACTCTGATCAAGGAGCAGAGGGGATCTGATCCTACAACTAACTAAACCACACTTAAATCCTGAGTCTTCCAGAATCTGATATCACAGCCAAAATGTTCCACTGAACATCAGATCTGTAAATTATTTGTCTAATTGACAGTTGATCCTTTGAACAAAATCAGTTCAGCTTTGGTTCACTCCCCTACTCAGGAAGTTCAAATGGGAGTTTGGATGGCATCTTCAAGTTACTCCTCTCAGCCTTGTTAATACATCTTCTCAGGTATTCTTACCTTTTTCGTACAATAGCTTCCCTATTAGCCAAAGACCTGTACCAAATCAACTACAGTTTAGGAAGATATGAAATAAAAAACACGTTCACGTTGAAGTTTAGAAATGCAAAAAGAACTTGGAACTTTACTCAGGCTGAGCTAAAATAAACATCAATATGCTTGTAGCTTAAAGGATTTTTCCACACATTTCTCATGGTGAATATAAAATGATTATGGAAATAACATTTCTAAAATACTAGAACATGTTATATTTGCAAAATATTAAATGCATGTGATTTACTTGAAAAGTTTTATTCATAGGTGCACTTTCCTTGAATGCATTTTGGTGTGTAATATGAAAAGCCATTTTCACAAGTTTATATAGAAAAAGTTTATATATAAAAAAAAGAATCACTTCTTTTCTTCATGTTTTAAGAGACATAGGTGGTCATTACAACCCTGGCGGACGGTGTTAAAGCGGCGGTAAGACCGCCAACAGGCCGGCGGTAAAGAAATTGCAATTACGACCGTGGCGGAAACCGCCAACAAAGACAGCCACTTTAACACTCTGACCGCCACGGCGGTACAAACAAACAGCGCGGCGGTCACCGCCAACAGGCGGGAGACAATGTACCACCCACACTTTTATGACTGCCCAATCCGCCACTTTTTCCGGGGCAGATTCACCGCGGATAAAAACACAGAGGAAACAGGAATTATGAAGGGAAAACGCTCACCTGTACACACCCAACGAGGAACGAGGACACCATGGAACCGGAACTCCAAATTCTACCTGCGATAGTCTTCCTGCTCCTCTACCAGGAGCACGAACGCCGGCAGCAAAGACCACAGTGAGTACTGCACCTATGACACAGGGGAGGGGGGAGGAAAAAAACAGACACACACACACGCAACACCCCCACCCCCACCCTCACCCACTACAACACACACACTAATACATGTTGATACATTACAGCTACACCCCCAAGGCCCCTGGAAGAATGCAAAGACAAAAGGAAATGATTGTAACAATTGTAATCTATTAAAACCCAGTACTCCAAAATATATATACACCATAAACAAATATATAGACCAATAATACAAGTCCAGGTATTGCACCATTTATAGTCCGTGGACCACTGGGCCCAAAATGCATGGGCGAGGCCCACACTCGATACCCGATCAAAACAGAGAGAACACTGCAGGGGCATCAGATAGAAATACAACAGGCACCTCAGGGGGAACAGAAGAGGGGGCAACTCAGCCGGATGAGTGCACGACGCCAGATCCACGAGGGGGCTCAATGCCCACTGTTCAATCCTGGGGAGTGCAAAGCCACAGTCTCTCAAGTCTCTACAGTGGGTGGTTTGCCCACTGTTCAATCCTGGGGAGTGCAAATTCACAGTCTCTCAAGTCTCCACAGTGGGTGGTTTGCCCACTGCTATATCCTGGGGAGTGCAAAGCCACAGTCTCTCAAGTCTCTACAGTGGGTAGTTTGCCCACTGTTCAATCCTGGGGAGTGCAAAGCCACAGTCTCTCAACTCTCTACAGTGGGTGGTTTGCCCACTGCTATATCCTGGGGAGTGCAAAGCCACAGTCTCTCAAGTCTCTACAGTGGGTGGTTTGCCCACTGTTCAATCCTGGGGAGTGCAAAGCCACAGTCTCTCAACTGGATAACAGTCTCCACTGGTACTGGAGGGGGACTGGTGCCCAGAGTGCTTCATCCTGTGAAGGACAGAGGTAGTGGATGGATGTCTCCACTGGTTCTGGAGGGGGACTGGTGCCCAGAGTGCATCACTCACCCCGTGACGGACCCAGTTGCGTCAGTGCCCCTGCCGCTCATGGTCTAGCGGGGCTTGAGTTGGCGGTGCCCTGTTCAGCGGTGCTTGAGTTGGTGGTGCCCTGTTCAGCGGTGCTTGAATTGGCGGTGCCCTGCTCAGCGGTGCTCGAGTTGGCAGTGCCCGGCCCAGCGGGGCTCGTGCTGGCGGTCCTTCATGGCCCAGCGGGGCTTGTGCTGGCAGTCCTTCATGGCCCAGCGGGGCTTGTGCTGGCGGTCCTTCATGGCCCAGCGGGGCTTGTGTTGGCGGTCCTTCATGGCCCAGCGGTGCTTGAGTTGCCGGTGCCCGGCCCAGCGGGGCTTGTGCTGGCGGTCCTTCATGGCCCAGCGGGGCTTGTGCTGGCGGTCCTTCATGGCCCAGCGGGGCTTATGCTGGCGGTCCTTCATGGCCCAGCGGGGCTGGGGCTGGAGGTCCTTCATGGATCAGCGGGGCTGGGGCTGGCGGGGCCCTCCTGGGCAGCTGGGCTGGGGCTGGCAGTGCCCTCCTGGGCAGCTGGGCTGGGGCTGGCGGTGCCCTCCTGGGCAGCTGGGCTGGGGCTAGCTGGGCCCTCCTGGGCAGCTGGGCTGGGGTTGGCGGTGCCCTCCTAGTCAGCTGGGCTGGGGCTGGCGTGGGCCCTCCTAGGCAGCTGGGCTGCGGCTGGCGGGGCCCTCCTGGGTAGCTGGGCTGGGGCTGGCGGGACTATCCTGGGCAGCTGGGCTGGGGCTGGCGGTGGCCTCCTGGGCAGCTGGGCTGGGGCTGGCGGTGGCCTCCTGGGCAGCTGGGCTGGGGCTGGCGGTGGCCTACTGGGCAGCGGGGATGATGGCGGTCTTCTCCGCCATGCAGCTCTTCCCAGACTTGCCGGGTTCCTTGTGGCCCTTCCCCACCTTGGGAGGTGTAACAGCTGACTCAACACTCCCACCGGGACCCCTGGGAGCGGCTTTGGTGGCTGTAGTCTTCCCCCTCTCCCGTCGGGCACTGGCCAACTTCTGATGCTTCACAGGGGGGGACTGGCTGTGCTGTGGCTCCGTGCCACACTGGCTGTCCTGGTGGCCGGTGCACTCCACATACCAGTGACTACAGGCACACTGGTCCCGGAGATGTTGTGACTGAGGTGCTACTTTGGGACCTATGAGATGGACGGGGTGGGGGAGGTGTGAAAAAAAGGTCAAGGCTGGACATGAAATATTTTTGGGAGAAACTGGGACGGGTAGCTGGATGGGGTTTGGGAGTGGAGGAAGAGGCGGTGGTAGTGGGAGATGTACGTTTGGGGACTTTGGGTGCAGGTGCATGCGCTGGAGGCTGTCGTGAGGTGGATGGCTGTTAGGTGGGTGTGTGGCTGCATTTGTGTATCTTGGGAGGGGGCGTCACAGACACACTGGGAGAGGACACAGGGGACGTGTGAATGGTAGTGGGGTGGTGACTGCACGTGAGCGTGGTGTGGTGGTGGGTGTGCTGGTGATGGTAGTAGTGGCTGTAGAGGTAGTGCATGCAGGTGTGAGTGTAGACGAGACAGGGAGGGAGGAGGGAGACGACGAGGAGGGGGACACAGTGGAGGCAGTGGATGTTGGTGTGTCTGCATGTGTGTGTTGCTTGCGTGAGTGCCTGTGGGATGTGTGGTGCTTATGTTTGCCTGAGCTTCCCTTGTGTGTTGACGTGTGTGCATGCTGGTCTGATGGTGTGCTTGGGATAGGCAGAGGTACAGGGGATTGGGTCTGGGTGGAGGAAGTTGGAGGGGGGAGGCTAGAGACGGGAACAATGGCTGCCATCAGTGCTGAGGCCAGAGTTTGAAAAGCTCGGTGAAGGGCCGCCTGACCAGAATGAATGCCCTCCAGGAATGCATTAGTTTGTTGCAACTGCCTTTCTACACCCTGGATGGCATTCAAAATGGTAGACTGCCCAACAGTGAGGGACCTGAGGAGGTCAATGGCCTCCTCACTGAGGGCAGCAGGGGTGACTGGGGCAGGGCCTGAGGTGCCTGGGGTGAAGGTGATGCCCACCCTCATGGGTAAGCGGGCACAGGGCGAAGGCAAAGGGGCTGCTGAGAGGGCATTGCTGGTAGGGGGGGTGGCAGCTCTACCTGTAGATGCGGGGGCACAGATGTTGCCGCCACCACAAGGGAGCTCCCATCAGAGGACGTGTCCGTGTCGCTGGTCTCAGCTCCTGTCCCCATCGTGAAGCTCCCCTCGCCCTCCGTCCCACTGGTGAATTCCGAGTCCGTAGTCTCGCCCTCCAGGGCCATGTGGGATGCAGCTCCCTCGTGCTCCGGTGCCACTGCTCCTCCGCCTGATGATGCTAATGCACACAAGAACAGAGAGACCACAAAAAGGGGGGACGACGACAGAAGAAAGACATGTTGAGTGCATGGATTATCGCTACCGTTGGCGGACAAGACAGACACAGATGCCCCCTGCACTACGCCGCGCTCTTGGGCTCCACTGTTCAATTCCTGGAAAATGGCCTACAAGGCTATGGACGACATCTGCACACATTGATGACACAGGGGCATGAATAGCTGTACTTGGCAGTCTACAGAGGTGGGCTGGGGTGCCACATGGCCTGCCTTACGGAGGGGCCTTGCCTACGGAACTCGCCCTGGCCTAGGGAAACCCACAGCCCTCCTCACCCACCCAGACAACTCCACTGCGCGCAAAGTCAGCAGAATGGAAGTGTACTCACCCCCTTGTGTCTGCTGTGATGCCCTCAAGCGCCCATCCAACTCCGGGTAGGCCACCGGCAGGATCCTGAACATCAGGGGGGTCATGGTGCAACGGGCACCCCTCCCACGTTGGAAGGCCATCCCCAGCTGAGCCTCTGCCGTCTTCTTGCTCCAGCGGCGAATGTCCTCCCATCTTTTCCAGAAGTGGGCGCTCCGTCTTTGGTAGACCCCCAGGGTCCAGACATCCTTGGCAATGGCACGCCAAATATCTTTCTTCTGGTTATGAAATGTACTGGTTATGGTTATGTTCTGGTTATGAAATGTACAGGGGAAGAAGAAAAGTCATTACCAACTGCACCGTCAAAGTGATTGGCCCCCATCCCTACCCTTGCCATGTGGCACATGCATTCACCGTCTTTCATGCACGCAGCACTCTGCCCCCTTCCTTCTTACATCCAGCCCTCTCCACACAGGCATAGCCCATACAACATGCTCCTTGTCTACTTACCTGTTTATCTGGAGGACCGTAGAGTAGCGTGTATTGGGGGAGGACCCCATCCACGAGCTTCTCCAACTCCTCCGATGTGAAGGCAGGGGCCCTTTCCCCAGACACTCGAGCCATTGTCTCTTCCAGACCAAGGTCACAGCAGCACTTGCAGTGTAGGTCCTCTCCTGTCGAAGATCAGGTATCGAGTGATTGAACAGATAGAAAATGGTGGTCACGTCCGTGGCGGTCACGTCCGTGGCGGTGCGTACCGTCACCGCCGGCATACATCGTCATTGGCTCCTGGGACCCATAGGGTCCAATGTTAACCAATGCAGCATCGCACCGCGGTCTTCGACCGCCTACCGCGACGGTGTACAACGCCAGCGCAGTTACCTCACATCCCATTGTCCCACTTTACAGGTCAGGCTGCTGCCATTTCAGGGGCCCACATGTCTTCATTTTCAACTGCGTCAAACATACCTAGGCCTAGTCTCAACACACATACAGGCCACCTTTTGTGTAGGATTGGTGTTCTGTGTAAACTGTGGGTACGTAACTCTGAGTTGTTTGACTCTGTGCTTGCTGTTGTCCTTCATAGGCACCGTCCTCTGGGACATGTGAGGAGATGGCGGCATCCTCCAGTGTACCGACCGTTGGTGGACCTATCGACAATGGAGGAGCGCCATTTGATAATCACCTACAGGCTTGACCGTGCCACAATCCAGGAACTGTGGGCCCAGTTGGAGCCAGACCTGATGTCAGCTATCCGCCATCCCACAGGAATCCCCGCTCAAGTGCAGGTGCTGTCAGTGCTCCATTTCCTTGCAAGTGGCTCTTTTCAAACAACTGTGGCCATGGCATCAGGGATGTCCCAGCCTATGTTTTCCAGCGTATTGTCCAGAGTGTTGTCTGCCCTTCTGAAACACACGCAGAGCTACATCGTTTTCCCTCAGGTGGAGGATTTGCCTACAGTGAAAGGTGATTTCTATGCCCAGGGACATATCCCCAACATCATAGGTGCCATTGATGGGACCCATGTGGCTTTGGTCCCCCCCCACAGGAGTGAACAGGTGTACAGAAACCGGAAGAGTTATCATTCTATGAATGTACAGATGGTATGTTTGGCAGACCAGTACATCTCCCATGTGAATGCCATGTTCCCTGGCTCAGTGCATGACGCCTACATCCTGCGGAATAGCAGCATCCCTTATGTGATGGGTCAACTCCAGAGGCACCGTGTGTGGCTATTAGGTGAGTACCTGGAAGCAAGTCAGTGGAAATGGTTGTCTGGGTCTGGGGTTATCCTTCCAGGTTAGTGTGTGTCTAACAGTTGCCCCTCACCATTTGCAGGTGACTCTGGTTACCTCAACCTGTCATGGCTACTGACCCCAGTGAGGAATCCCAGGACCAGGGCAGAGGAACGCTACAATGAGGCCCATGGGCGAACTAGGAGGGTGATTGAGTGGACCTTCGGCCTCCTGATCCCTATTCTACTCACCAAAGAAGGTGTGCCAGATCATCGTGGCCTGCTGTATGCTTCACAACTTGGCTTTGCGACGCCAGGTGCCTTTTCTGCAGGAGGATGGTCCCGATGGCGGTGTTGTTGCAGCTGTGGAGCCTGTGGACAGTGATGAGGAGGAAGCAGAGGAAGAAGACATGCACAACAGGGACTCAGTGATCCCGCAATATTTCCATTGAAACACAGGTAAGAATACAATCCTGCCTACTGTATGTACTTTGACACTACTACCTCTCTCCTGTCTGTTGTTTTCACCCAGTGTATGGTCACTGAGTTGTCACTTTCCCTTACGGTTTCACAGATGTGGGTCCCACTGTGTGACATCTGCTTAGATTCCTCATGGACTAGAGCTGTGTGACATAGGTTTGTTGACATTACTATTTAAAAAACATTTTGTCACTCTAATTGCTAATACACTATTTCGAAATCACAGACAGACTCCAGATAATTTTGTGCTTTAGGTGTGTTTATTTAAATGTAAAATTTTGGAGGGGGTAGTTAAATGGTGAGGGGTGATGGCGGAGGAGTGTCCATGGCAGAGTCCAGTCTATTAGTCTCACAGGTGCATTGCCCATATGGGCATAGGAAGTGGAGCTGGGGCAGTTTAATTATGGAGAGGGTTACAAAGTGGGACAGTGGGATGACAATCAGGGTGGTCTCATTTCTTGGCGGGGGTCTTGGCATGGTTCTCTGTCTTGTTCCTGGATCTCGGAGACCGTTTGCGGGGTGGGTCTCCGTCTGCAGGGGGTGGGGTGCTGGTCCTGTGGTGGGGCGTCCTGTCCATAGCGCCGGCAGAGGTGGTGGGCAGTTCATCGTCCATGCTAGTGTCAGGGTCCCCTTGTAGGGCCACAGCGTCCCTCCTGGTGTTGAGTACTTCCTTCAGCACCCCTACAATGGTGCCCAGGGTGGAGCTGATGGTTCTGAGTTCCTCCCTGAAGCCCATATACTGTTCCTCCTGCATGCGCTGGGTCTCCTGAAACTTGGCCAGTACCGTTGCCATTGTCTCCTGGGAGTGGTGGTATGCTCCCATGATGGAGGAGAGGGGCTCGTGGAGAGTGGGTTCCCTTGGCCTGTCCGCCCCCTGTCGCACAGCAGCCCTCCCAGTTCCCCTGTGTTCCTGGGCCTCCGTCCCCTGGACCGTGTGCCCACTATCACTGCCCCCAGGTCCCTGTTGTTGTTGGGGTGGTGGGTTATCCTGGGTTCCCGGTAGTGGTGGACACACTGCTGATTGACGTGTCCTGGGAATGGAAGTATGGGCCCGCTGGGTGGGTGCTGTGCTGGTTTTCCAGAGGAGGGAATGTCTGTGGTGGCCTGTGCCTGTGTGAGGGGAACCGACTGTCCAGAGGTCCCCGATGGTCCGGGCTGGTCATCTAGATCCAGTTGGACAGAGCTGCTGTCATCACTGTGGGCCTCTTCTGTTGGTGGTGTGGACATGTGTGGACCCTCCTGTCCAGTGACGTTGGGTAGGGATCCTGCAGGGGTATAAAAGGATGTTTATTAAATTTGTGTGTGTAATGGTGTGCAATGGGTGGGTGACCGTGTACCCCCGTGCTAACATTCCTGTGTGGGAACTTGTGTGATGGTGGTTTAGGGGGGTGTATGTGTATGTGCAGTAGCAATGCTTTGGTGATGAGTGTCCATGCTTTGTAGTTGCATGCAGGGCTTGGTGTTGGGATGTGTGGTTTGTGCTGTTGGGACATTTGTGAGGAGTTGGGGTACTGGGGGTGAGGGTGGGTGTATGTGATAGCATGCAGGTAGGGTGGGGGATGGAATAGTAAAGCTTTGACTTACCAGAGTCCATTCCTCCACCTACTCCTGCGAGGCCCTCAGGATGCAGAATCGCCAAGACCTGCTCCTCCCATGTTGTTAGTTGTGGGTGAGGAGGTGGGGGTCCGCCGCCAGTCAGCTGAACCGCCAGGTGGTGTCTTGAGACCACGGAACGCACCTTCCCCCATAGGTCGTTCCACCTCTTCCTGATGTCCTCCCGATTTCTTGGGTGTTGTCCCACTGCGTTGACCCTGTCCACTATTCTGCGCCATAGCTCCATCTTCCTTGCAATGGACGTCTGCTGCACCTGTGATCCGAATAGCTGTGGCTCTACCCGGACGATTTCCTCCACCATGACCCTGAGCTCCTCCTCAGAGAACATGGGGTTTCTTTGCCGTGCCATGGGGTGGTGTAGGTGATGTGTGGGGTGGAGTGTGTGGTGATAAGTGTGCTGATATGTAGTGATGTGTTGTGTGAGGTGCGTGGAAGTTGTGTGGGTGATGGTGTTGTGTGCCTGTGGATGCTGTTGTTGTTGCTGGTGGTGTCTCTCTCTGGCCTTCTTTCTGATTTTTTTGTCGTGGGGGTTTGTGGGTGATGTGGGTGTGTGTTTTATATTGTAACGGGTGTGTGGGAGTGGTGTGTGTATGTGTCTCAGGTGTGTGTATTTTGAATTGTCCAATGTGGGGATGTTTTGTAAGAGTGTGTGTACTTTGTACCACCAATGGAATATCGTGGATGAAAGACCGCCGCATGGATTTGTGGGTCGTGATAGTGTGGGCGTATTTCTGTTGGCGTGACGGTGTCGGTTTTGTTTTCACCAGTTTATCACTGACCTTTGGTGTGGCGGACTTGTGTGGGTGTCTGAATTTTGGCGGATTCAGAGATGTGGGTCATAATAGCTGTGGTGGAATTCCGCAGCCGCGGCGGTGTGTTGGCGGTCTTCTGCACGGCGGTAAGCAGCTTTTACCGCCAATGTTGTAATGACCGCCATAATGGCACACCCAGGTTATGCTCTCTCAAACCCTTTCCCATCCTGCTTCTTCCTGCATTTCATTTCTTTGTGAAAGGCCACCCAGAGTTGCATATGGACTAAGCGCATGCAACAGAGTCGACCTGCCCTGACTCTCAAAGCCTCTCATTTACAAGAGTGACTGTTGGAGGGTCAGTGAAAACGGAAATGGCAGTAGCCTATCAACTAGCCCTGCTCTCTCCTGTTTCACCGCTCTCTCTCTCTTTTCCCCCCCTTTGTCACTTTATGTTTTTTTTTCTTTCTCTTTTATTCTTAGCTGCTTTCTTGAGCATTTCTCATTCTGTCTCTGCCACTTTTCTGTGCTTCTCTCATTCTTCCTTACTCATTCTTTGCTGCTTTTTGAGCATTTGTCACTCATTCTCTGCCACTCTTCTGTGCTTCTGCCTTTCATTCTTCAAAGTTTCTCTATTCTTTTTACACACAGTCCTTTCTGCTTTTTGGTCTCTTTTAGACTCTGTCCATTTGCCCTTTAATAAAGTTTCACACTCTCAAGTGCTCTCTTACCTCCTCTTCTTCTTCCATTTTCAGATCTGCCAACTTCAACAAAAATCTGACAGTGAAGAGGGGGCAGACCCTTTGAGTGGACACAGTCTCATGCTAACTCGCACCTAAGAGGCACTTTTGCCCCTATCTCGGCCCCAAACCCTCTCTGCAAAAAAAACCAGAAGCTTGCTGAGTCTTTTGCTGATATCCTAGGGTGCTTGCACACTCATTGATGGATATCAGTTAACAACCTCCAAAAATAAGCTGAAAAACACAGTTTACGGTGGTTTTCAGCTCATTTTCCCCACCACCCTGTGATTTTGGCTACTCACCAGATGACCGTACGATAGGAGCCAAAATCCTGTGTCACATGGTGACACAGTGTGAGTTACCAGGTCTGCATTTTCACACTCTTACATTCTCCTTCCTCCCCTTCTCTCCTGCAGTGGCCTTGCCTATCTGCTCCCCTGCAGCACTTTCCATTCCTACTACTTGAGGCTTACTTAGCCCCATCCACTGCAGAGCACAACTACCTGACATCACAACTTTCTTACAATAAGTTATCATAAATGTTTAGTGACGTGATTTTCGTGTCACAGAAGTTTCCAACATCAGAACATGCTTGTACTATTAGAATAAATTAAAAGTGTTTTTTTACAGATGTCACAATTGTCCTGAGTAACTGAACAGTAGTTTTTACTGGTATCCTGATTTATTTGTGCCCAGCATACAGAACAGTCAAATGCATGCTCTTAGGTCTGGGCTGTTAGAGAGGCTTGCCAAGGTTTACTTTCTAGGACAGAAGACTGCCGTACATGTCCTGGGCATAAAGAGGAGCAATGGTGGCACCCCACTGTTTTTATGATCTATAGAACAGGGCATGCATTTCCTTGTCCTTAAAGAGTGAAATGCCCACTGGATCACTTGGGTCTCTTCTGCTATCAGGATGTGCCTGAACCCACTGCTGACATCCCTGAGTGGGGTGTACACAGGAAGTATATTTGGTGACTGGGAGGGTGACTCTATGTTAAAGGCCACTGTGTGACTATGAGGCCATTGTTATCCATCTTGGATCATCCTGGTAAAGCATGACATAAAGAGCGCCTCCTCAGACTAGCAAAGTACATGGCTGGCATTCCTGAGCTTTGGATATAATATCAGACTTTAATGTGAAGAAACGCAACAATAGGGCTTAGTTGGTTATGCAGCAGTGACTTTTATAGTAGAAGCCTGCCGAATATCCCACTCTAATCGCTTTTGAATAACCATCAGCACACTATACCCAAGCAGAAGGGAAGGGAGCAACACAAGAGTCAACCTAAGTACTATAGTAGGTCTACCTATCTGCCAATTGTTGCTCAAACAATAAATGGTGTACCACTCCAATGCAGGCAAAGGCGAGAGTGACAAAACGCGGCTGCATCTATGGCCTCACCCACTGCACTGTGCTAACTCTGATGACAAAAGGAGAACTGCTGAAAACCAAATACTCACCAACACTATAGGGTAGGCACTTCACTTTTTGCAGTTTGCATGGATCTCACAAACCACACTATAGAAAGACAGGGCTGTTGCACATGGACACCAGAATGAGGGTCTTTCGCTGACTACCTCACTGCCTCTCAACTCAGGTAGCTCCTGCACCTTTGGCCTTTTGCTCCTGAGACATTGGGACTCTTTTGGCTTTTGGAAATGCTATGGTGACGGTTACTAGTAACTGAGGCACTGAAGAACTGGCCTATGGGCTAGCACCACATAAGTATACTGGACTGAATGTTTAGGCTCTATAATATGCCAAATACCACAAAGGCAATAATCTCCATTGAGGAAATGCTGGGAAGCTTATATTGGCGGAGAAGGGAAATGGCAGAGCTGCTGCACACAAGCAGCTCCTATTTCCATGATTTACTGACATAAGTTATGCAATTTCTTTCCATGATCTACAGATATAAATTAAGTTCAGATTTACACATTGCCTTTGTTTCACTCAAGGACAGATCATGTGTGCCATAAATGTAAGTCTGCAAATGAAAATGTCATCCTTCTAACTTACCTGAGCTCTCAAATACAATTCTACTGGTGTGAAGCAATAAAAGTAATTTCTGACACCATTGACCATGTTATAAAATCATCTCCATTAATATCCTTGCTAGGTTACATTGCAGAAATTCCTAAACATGTAAAGAGACTGACATAAATCTTCTTCAATTTAGCCATGAAAACAAATGCCATATTCCTGCTTAAGGCCCCGTCCCACCTATAGTAAAATATTGTTTGTGGGGCTCTATATGGAGTAATGTGAATGCTAAGCCAAATCTCACTCTGAAGTCCAAGATGGCAATACCACATGGCATTCAGGGTCTACGGGGCTTTATCTGCATGAAAGGGAAGACTTATACTAATTACCATATATTCTATTGTAAAACGAAAAAAAATAAAAATGTATTAATGTCCTTCTTATGGTCATCCTTCAACTTCTTAGGTATTCTGCCATTTTGTTCCACATACCAGATATGAATTTGCTATTTAATGAGTCTGAATGGCATGCTTTTGATTTCAGGATCAAATCCCTTCTTTTGTTCTTCTGTGATTGGTTTCTGGAAAGTTTCTTAAAACTTCGGTTTATAGAGATCCCAGGCACATCCTGGCCTTTCCCTTTATTTATTATTTCCCTGTGTTCCTTTTGTTCTAATTGGTCTACTTACACTTCAGTTGACTCTACATTAATGTCCACCAGAGTTCTTGCCTTAAGTTCCCCATCTAAAAAACTTAGCAGCAATATTTGCACGTCACTTTGCAAGCATTGCATTTTTTCCCATTAGGCAAATAGGTAAAATAAGACCCATATATCTGTAGTGGTCTCTCATAAATCAGCACTTTATCCAATCCTAATGAAATAATTTGATGTCATTGGATTCTGGGATTACCCTAGTTTGTCCTTTTTTGACCGACATTTCCCTTCCTCCTTCTATTCTCACTCCTTGAAGAAAACATATTGCAATGCACTAATCAAAGGTCTTTTTTTCTAAGAAGCATATTTTTAAGTAGAAGGCATACATATAATCTGCCACAGACCAAGGGCTGCATTGACCACAGACACAGGAAATACTGCCCAACGGCGCCGAAGCCGCCGGCGTCGAATCCGAAGGGGCCCATGATAAGCCCGCTCAAAAATGAGACGCATGGCCTCGTAAAACTCTTTTATTTGAGCAGGGGTCGATCCGGTCCCCGGAAAGGGGGGAAGACGCGGAGTTGACCCTGGCGACGGCTCTGCAGAACCGCGCTCGGAACGTTGACGTTCCCTAGACGCCTCGTCGGCCGACGGGCGTGGCGAAGACGAAGTCCACTTGGACCTCTTCTTCTTCTTGTGCCTCTTACCTTCGGAAGACCTCGAATGCGAGGAAGAGGACTTGGGGCTCCAGGAGCGGTGCTGCAACCTCCTCCTACTGCGGGACCGGGACCTCTGCGGAGTCGCGCCGACTGAAGACGAATGTCGGGCCGCAAGAAGCTTAAGGGATCTCTCCCTCAAGGCCTGCGGCGCCATGGCCCGACAGTCGAAGCACGAGGTGGAATCGTGGTCCTTGTCTAGGCACCAAAGACTGACTTGGTGCGGATCCGTCACCGACATGGTGCGATGACACGCACCACATGGCTTGAATCCTGTCTTTCTCGAAGCCATGACTCCAAACAGTCAAAAAAGCGTTGACAAACCGTCGAAGCAGGGTAGCTCTTTCCAAAACTGCACTTAACCGGCGTGGAAGGAAAATAACTGATGTACGCGCGCTGAGACGCCGTCTATATAGACAACCGTGACATCGTAGACGGCTCCAACGATGCTGACGACGCACGCGGAGCTGGTCGACGCACGCGGATCCGAACGACACCGCCCGATAGCGCGCGCGCAGGGTACTGCTCAGAAAAAACTCCAGATTCGAAGCTGACGCCAGGGAATTCTAAGGTAAGGCAGCTGCAGCTAGAAGTCTCTATCAGATCCATCTGTCAGCCCTTGGTGTTCTCCCGTCGTGCTAGTGCCGAAACCGGATGGTTCTATCCGTTTCTGTATTGACTTTCGCTGATTGAATGCCATATCCCTTTTTGATACATACCCCATTCCCCGAGTTGACGATCTGCTCGAATGGTTAGGCAATGCCCGGTATATGTCGAATCTCGACCTAACAAAAGGGTATTGGCAAATACCTCTAGCTCCAGCAGACCGGGAATAGACAGCCTTCTCAACACCCTCAGGACTTTACCAGTTTACAGTACTCCAGGTTTGGCCTACATGGTGCTCCGGCTACCTTTCAAAGGTTAATGGACCACCTCTTAAGACCTCTCCAAGATTGTGCAGCCGCCTACCTCGATGATATAGTGGTCTTTAGCGAAACGTGGGAAGACCATCTTGACCATCTTAACCGTGTTTTGCATGTTCTACACTCGGCAGGTCTCACAGCTAATCCAAAAAAGGTGTCATCTGGCCCATGATCACATCGCATACCTCGGGTATTTTATAGGGAAGGGGCAGCTACGACCTCAGAAAAATAAAGTAGAGGCCATCCAATAGGTACCTATTCCAACAACAAAGAAAGAGCTCCGTTCCTTTTTGGGATTAATAGGCTATTACCGACGGTTCATACCCAGGTATTCGACATTGGCAGCACCCCTTACAGACCTATTACAAAAAAAACGACCATCCAAAATATCAACCCTGGCAGCAGACCAACTATCTAGTTTTCAGCGCCTAAAATACTGCCTTACTACTGAACCAGTCTTAAGGTGTCCCGACTTTACTAAAGTCTTTCACCTTCAAACAGATGCCTCAGATGTTGGGTTAGGAGCAGTATTGTCTCAACCGGACAAGGATGGTCATAACCATCCCATTGTATTCATTAGTAGGAAGTTGTTGGCTAGAGAACGACATTATCCAATAATCGAGAGGGAGTGTCTCGCTATCAAGTGGGTCATTGAGAACCTTCAATACTATCTCTTAGGACATCCCTTTATTTTGTATACAGACCATGCACCTCTCACTTGGTTGGCCTCCAACAAGAACACCAACTCACGCATCCTCAGATGGTTTATGGAACTCCAACCCTTTTCTTTTCAGGTCCGGCACATTCCAGGCGATCTCCAATGTACTGCAGACTATTTGTCCCGTTTTCCTGGTCCATCGGAACTGTATCAGTCCCGTCCTTGGGAAGGGAAGTGTAGCCGGGAGGCGGACTTCCCGGCTACATCCAACGACGAATCTGGAGCAGAAAGACACTCCGGAGGTCTCACAGAGACCGAATTTAAGGGAATCGGGAATCCGGCCATCCGGATTCCTGAAGACTTACCTGAGAGAGGACGAGCGGAGGAGGAGGGCAAAATTGCTGGAGACAAGGACCCGGATATCCGGGTTCCCGAAAGCTTAAAAAAAAAGGAAGGACTACGCGTATCGAGCAGAGGACGCCGAAGGGAGAGAAGTCGGGCAGAGAGGAAAAGAAGACAGCGGAGGAGAAAGGGAGACCCACGACCCATACCTTGGGGAGAAACAGCAGAGTAACGGTCGGGACGACCCTTCTGAGGGACAGGACAGTCCCAAGAAACCCGAATTCCGCCACGTCCCAGGAGGGATGTGGCTGAAGCAGGTACGGTCCTGCCTAAGGGACAAACTTCGTTATATGGTGGGAAGGGAGGAGGGTGGAGAAGACGAGTAGAGGGATGGGGGAGGAAGGTGGGAGTTTGGGAAGGGAAAAGTCACAGAAATAACAACCACTGAGCACGGAGATAGAGCAGTTCTATGGTATATAGAAGAGAAAGGAGACCAAACCCACAGAGGTGTAATCACGGGACTCCCTAGCCCCTGCATACTCATTCCTACTTCCTTTATTTCCTTCCCTTGGGAGAGGACACTTATACCCTATTCACCCCAATCGTTCTCTCTCTCTCTCTCTCAACACCCTCTCCTCACGAGAAAGAATACCACTTAGTTCACACCACTACTTACCGGTCTTTCGTTCCTCTTTTTCCAGTCTTCCTGACAAAACACCGCCGGGGAACCATCTCCAGTCACCAGGAACCCTGAGGGAGAAGAGAACAGCGGAGATCACCAGCCAGAAAGACAATAGACATTGACTATTATAAATTATAAGTACACCACAATAAAATCACGTGTATTCACCCTTCCAACTGAGTATCGTTTTACTCCATGTCGCTGTACCCACTGTCACACCTCCTCAAAAGGAACAACAGCACCCATGCAAAGAAAGCAGCTGGTTCACCCCAGAACTCAGAGAACCTAGATGTGTTGTGTAGGCTCTCATTATCCTAATGAGACTACTGGATTTGCGCTGCAGAATCACTTGCGCTGTGGGGGATTGAGTCTGAGCCCACTACAGGTCACACCTGTCGGCCTAATCCGGTTTTTGTTCCAGCTAACTAGCAGTGCCTCATCTCCACCCAAGAGTAGGGATGATTGGGCAACCGAGTGCAAGACACAATTGACTCCTCAGGGAAATCATGGTCACTCAGATCTCATCCGTTTCTCTCAGTTACATTAGTCTCACATATGCAAGGACAATCAGAGGCAGAATATAGTTCAATAAGGTTTTATTAAAGTAACTGCATCTTAGATAACAAGGCATGTATTGCAATAACTAGGATGATGAAGCAGGAAAGGATTAAAATCGTGACAAGGAGTGTGAAACATACAAATAACGCTACCATATTGTCACTATAATCGTTAAAAATAGCTCCTACCTAGGCTATGTTGGAGCACAGCATGTTAAGCTCTAATTCTGCCCTCCAGGTTCCCCTGGGAAGAGATCATCCCTCATATCTGAGCAAGAAGCCTGTAGTCTACATAGGCAGCTGCAGCGAAGCACTCAGCAATCAGCATGAAGTCGTCATCTGGCTGGAATCTCCCTCTAACATACATGAGTCAAAGTAGTGTTTTTATAATAAAATAGCTGATGTTCCAAGGAAGGATCCCCACGTAAGAGTGAGCATGTTTCTGTGAACATTAGAGAAAAAGCGTACCACATTTGCCGGCAACCTATCTTACTGCAGCCTTGAGAAAAGCATAGAGTGAAAGAAACATCTTGTTTAAGAACGCAGTGCTGGCCTAGGCAAAGAACAGCTAGATAGAGAAAATAAACCAAGACCGCAAATGTGGTTATTGGTAAAATAATAAAACAAAACTGAATAAAATATGTCTAGGTTAAAGTGCACAGCGGCAGACCTAGTTTGCTAAAGAAACGTGTATGAAGCTATAACTAAAATGGCTACACAACAGATGCACTTGTCGCCGCCTCGAGAAAATCTGTCGAAACACCAAATCCATAGAAGCCCATAGCAACTTCAGAGCCGCAACCAACTCATCAGAAACACCAGAAAGAAAGCTATACAAGACAGAATCTCCTCACAGAATTCCTCACTTGTCAGCCTAAAAACACTTTTTTTCAAACTGCCCTTTTGGACCTGCTTTGGATCCCCCTCATTTTCAACATGGTTGTGCTCTTCCATGTCACAGGCACTTGGCCCACCTACACAAGTGAGGTATAATTTTTACCAGGAGACTGAGGAGAACGTTGGGTGCGCTGGTGCAGTGATCCCACACAGAAATGTGGGAAAAATATTATTTTTTTGCTAAATTTGAGGTTGGCTGATGATTCTGGGTAAGAAAACACTGGGAGATCCACGCAAGTCACACCTCCCTGGACTCCCTAGGATGTTTCATTTTCATATATGTTTGGCAGGTTTCCCTATGTGGCTGCCGAGCCCAGGACTAAAAACGCAGGTCCCCCCCACAAAACAAAAACCAGGTAGGGTTGTATTTGATAATTTTGATGTGTTCACATAGTGTTTTGGGACATTTCCTTTTGCAGACACTAGGTCTACCCACACAAGTGAGGAACTATTTTTATTGGCAGAATTGTGGAACGCTGGGTGGAATGAAATTTGTGGCTCATCTCAGATTCCAGAACTTTCCGTCACCGAAATGTGTGGAAAAAGTGTGTTTTTTTTGCCAAATGTTGGGGTTTGCAAAGGATTCTGGGTAGCAGAAACTGGTGAGAGCCCCACGGGTCACCCCATCTTGGATTCCCCAAGGAGTCTAGTTTTCAAAAATGCAAAAATTTGGTAGGTTTACCTAGGTGCTGGCTGAGCTAGAGATCAAAACCCACAGCTACGCCCTTTCCAAAAAGGACATCAGTTTTCAATGTAAAAATGTGATGTGTCCATATTGCGTTTCCTGTCGCGGGCATTAGGCCTACCCACGCAAGTGGGGTACCATTTTTATCGGTAGACTTGGGGGAACACAGAATAGCAGAACAAGTGTTATTGCCCCTTGTGTTTCTCTAAATGTTTTCCTTCCAAATGTAAGACAGTGTGTGAAACAGACGTCTTTTTGAGAAATGCCCTGAAATTCACATGCTAGTATGGGCACCCCAGAAATCAGAGATGTGCAAATAACCACTGCTTCCCAACACCTTATCTTGTGCCCATTTTGGAAATACAAAGGTTTCTTTGATACTTATTTTTAACTCTTTCACCAAATGAATTGCTTTATACCAGGTATACTATAAAAACCCATTGCAAGGTGCAGCTCATTTATTGGCTCTGGGTACCTAGAGTTCTTGTTGAACCTACAAGCCCAATATATCCCTGCAACCAGAAGAGTCCAGCAGACATATCGTTATATTATTTTTGAAAACCTGACATCGAAGGAAAAGATTACAGATTAAAATGTGGATAAAAATGGCTTTTATTCACCTCAATTTCAATAGTTGTTTTATTTCAGCTGGTATTTTCTGTAGGAAAACCTTGTAGGATCTACACAAATGACCCCTTGGTGAATTCTGAATTTTGTTTACTTTACAATTTCTTTTAGCTTTCTGGGATCCAGCATTGGTTTCACACCTATTTCTGTCACTAACTGGAAGGAGGCTAAAAACACAAAAAATAGTAAAAATAGGGTATGTCCCAGTAAAATGCCCTAATTGTGTGGGAAAAATGTGGCTTTCTGATTCAAGTCTGCCTGTTCCTGAAAGCTGGGAAGATGGTGATTTTAGCACCATAAATGCATTGTTGATGCTATTTTGGGGTAAACAATCACAAGCCTTCATCTGCAGCCCTTCCCCCCCCCCCCCCAAAAAAAAATGTTGCTGTATTTTGGCTAATTTCTTGGTCTCCTCCTGGGCAACCCACAAACTCTGGGTACCTCTAGAATCCCTAGGATGTTGGCAAAAAGGACACAAATTTGGCATGGGTAGCTTAGGTGGACAAAAGGTTATGTGGACCTAAGTGCGAACTGCCCTTAATAGCCAAAAAAAGGCCTGGCACCTGAGGAGGAAAAGGCCTTGCAGCAAAGGGGTTAATATACAGAAAATACAATTGTTGTATGAATTATAGCAAATAAAGGTTCTTCCAACTGACCCTTACCAGAAAGATTTCTGATGGAAAAAGAAAAACATTGTATTTGTTTAAACATTCCTCTGTGGTTTATTTGGACACTGGTACATGGGCAATAGCTTTGTCAAGGTAAAAACAAGGAGTAAAAGAAGAATGAAGTTTGAATATGATATTTTTAAAATGTTTTTAAAAGACCAAGAAGATCCTTATGAACATTAACAAGTATATATATATGAAGCTCAACAGTTTTCTGGACACAGATCAAATTCGGATTAATTCAATATCATATCCATTTCAAATGTTTTTAAAAAGAAGTAGTTACCTTTTTGAGATGTGGCAAAGTTTAACATCACACTAAAAACCTGGGAAAAAAATCCAAAGAACATTTTCCACAAAAGAAAATCTTGATAAGTCAGTGCTTTGTAAATCTACAGAGAGGAAGTACAGATATAAGACTTTATATTTGACTTTAAGATGGAGACTAAACATTATAAAAATTAGAGTGCAAATAATACTTATGTCAATAAACATTTTGCATAGGGGGCCATGAACAAATACATACATGCTGGCAAATATACAGGTCAACTCATTTTCAAAATGATGTGACCAGTGGGCTCAAGGATACAGCGGAAATAATCTATAGCGTGAAACTTTAAATGAAACACCAAAAACAAATTAACAATACAGTCGGTGCCTTAGAAGATGTCAACGTGGCTTTGCAGAAATATGATTACAATGTTATGTTTCTTGCATAAAAAGATGTTATAGGGTAAAGGCTCAGCGGGCTGCATGAAACAGTGATTTAAAAAAATCACCTGACTCTTCCAAAATCATGGAGATACGAGCGAAAGATAACATAACAGGAGAATCTTATATAGTTTATTATTTGTGTTAGACCTGTTAACCTTAGGGTGTTCTTCCCCAAACGTTTGCCTTAACCCTCCATTTTTGTTTATCTAGTTTTTTGATCTTAGCACTTAAGCACTGCTGACCCGTGCTAAAATGTGTGTGCTCACTCCTTAAAACATACCCAATGGACACATATAATTTACTTGCAAGTCCCTAGTAAAGTGGACCTACGTGTACACAGGGACAGTAAGTTAAATAGTACTAGCTGGCCTAGAACAGGCCAACTTAATTAGCCCTTCAAACATGTATCAGGCCTGCCATTGCAGCCTGTGATGCTTTTTTTAAACCTTTTTCCAGGCCTAAACCCTCTTTTTTGATAAATATAAATCACCCGTATGGTAGGCTCTAGCCGACCCATAGGGCTAAGGGCAATGTATTCAAAAAGTTTGACACATACTTTTAAGTTTTACATGTGCTGGTAGTGATAAACTCTTAAATTCATTGTTCACTACTGCAAGGCCTGCTTCTCTCATAGGATAAAATTGGGTTATCTTATTACATTTAATAAATGATAACTTTCAATTGGTAATAAGTAGTAAAGTTGAGTTTGGTCTCTAAAAGACTTGTAATTGAAAAGTGTTATTAATAGTACATTTGGATTACTCCCAGGAAGTGAAATAAAGGGGGAATAGGTGTTTGCAGAATGGGTCATCTCTGACTTGATGGGGGAAGAAGTTGTCACCTACCGCACTTGCACATCACAGAGGCTCTGTCTCAGCACACTCACCAAAGGTTCCACATTATTCTTTTGTGCCCCCAGAGACGCTGGGGCCAGGGGAAGAAATTCTAAGCATCTTTGGAGGTGGAAATGTTCAGAACCATTTCCTATTTCAAACCTGGCACTAAGTATGAATTTTGGACCTTCAAACCCAACTCTTTAGTATACCTTTGGACCTGCTAAAGACTCAGAGGGACTGTTGTGCTGCTGTACTGCAGGAAGGACTGCTACTTTGCTGCCCTGCTGCCTGAATGAGAAGGAATGGACCTGCATTTTGAACTTAGGACCACCAGAGTGACTCCAAAAGCTAGTTGGCTGACCTTCTGATCGGAGCCTTGGGGACAGAAAAAGTGCAACCATCTCAAACCCAGCACTTGTACTTGCCCCCCGAGAGGTGTCATTCCAGTCCTGGACCCTTGGATGTGGGCCTGAAGATGCTCTGCCAGCCCAGCTGTGGCCTTTTGGGCAGAACTGATGCAGTGTGACACTTCTCCCACATAGGAACCACCACTGCGTGGTGCATCTCCGATGCAGGACCTTGCATGGTAGCCCTCAGCTCCTCAGAACTGCTGCTGTATGATGCACCCTTGATACAGGACTCTGCATCAAAAACCTCCACTGACGGCATCCTCAATGACAACACAGGACCTTGCATCACAAGCCACATCAACTGCGTAACACATCTCTGAAGCAGGATCTTGCATCGCAGCCCGCAGCTTCTTCAAAATTGCCACTGCATGATACATCAATACAGGACCTTGCAGCGCTCCACAATCAGGATTTAAGGTACTTTGTTCAGCGAGTCTAACTTGGTCCCTGTACCTGACTCATGCTCCATTGCAGTCCGACTGAACTTGTGACTTTATCCCGGTTTGGCGCGTCCATTTAAACACAGTTTGCGCTTTGTGTTTGTAGTCACTATTTTGCACTAAATCTTTAAAATTATATATCTCCCATTCTACTCGTTGGAGTTTTGCTGCTTTGGTGTCAAATTATTTATTAAATTTTCCTCTATTTTTTTAATTGGTATGGGATTTTTCTTGTGCTGAGTCGCACTTTATTTCTGTTTGAAGTGCCACAGAATTACTTTACACATTACCTCTAAGTTAAACCTGACTGCTTTGTGCCAAGCTACCTGAGGGTTGAGCGCAGGTTAATTTGGGGTTTGCTTGTATTTCACCCTGACAACAATTGTGATTACAATTTCACAAGGGTTTAACCTCCCTCAACCAATAAACCAATTGCCTTCATTGGTGTTCAGTGGTGAGATTATGATTTCTGCAGTGCCACACAGAAATTTGGTGTAACACTAAAGTGTCAGATAAACAAAGGGATACCATTTTGAGTTGTCTTTTAAGTTCTTCTTGATTGGCTCATTTGTTTTTTCCAAATTCACCTTCACTATACCTGACTGTCTGTGACCTTTCAGAAATGGAATTCAAGCTCATCAACCCGGAGAGCTATACTGTGGCTGAGCTCAAGGAGTTCTGTAAGGAAAGGAGGTTTCCAACCAAAAATATCTTGAGGAAGTCTGAGCTCAAGAAAGTTCTGAGGGCCTGTGTGGAGGCTCACCAAGTGCTGACAGCTGCAGAGGACCAGAATGAGGAGGATGATATGGACAGGCAAGAAGGGGACTTGGGTGCATGTCCTAAATGGCAGCACTCAGGAAAAGGGGATAACATGTCCCCTGAATAGGAACTCCCTCCCAGAGTTGAAAGCAGTGTGTTCTCGCAAGACCTGCCCCCAGAGAAGCTGGTGGACAGGAAGGCAGAAAGTGAGTTTATGCTACAGACAGTCAAACTCAGGATGGAGAAAAAACTGGCCATAGATGATAAAATGGCCTTAGAGCAACTGTCTTATGAAAGGAGCCTCAAAGATCTGGATAGCAGACCTAGACAAGCAAATTCCAGTGGTGGCAGCATACCCCAGTATTTGAGGGGGACAAGAAGGTTCACATACTTAAAGATCTGGTATTAAACTATGTGGTAGGGGATGATATTGACAAGTAGGTTTCTGCCTGTGAGGTTGCCCTCAAGAGGCACAGGGCTCAAAATAGTTCACATGCCTACTGTGGGGAGGGATACCTCACTTACTCTGGAGGTGGGAGACCACATGAAATACATTCCATGAAAGCCATTGATGTTACCAACTTTAGGCTCACCAGAAATAAGTACCGCTTTAGATTCAGGGACTATCAAAAGATTGAAAACCAGTTGTGGGTGGATTTTCTTGACTATGTCAGGGAGGCACTGAATGGGTGGATGTGGGGCAGCAAAGTTGATGATTTTATCAGGATACTGAGAGAGCACATGTTCACTATCTGGTTTACAGAGCTATGTCAGCACCTGATTGATAATTAGTTCACTCATTCCAGGGAGCCTGTCAAGGAGGTGAACCTCCAGGTCAGAACCAGAGTGTTTACATAGGTATCTGGGGTATCTGGGAGACCGGGCTCCAACCAGGAGAAAGAGGGAGGAGAACAACTTAAAAATAAGGAGTTCTCTACAGGCCCCTAATATAATTTCCAAGGAAACAGTAATCACTCCCAGTCTGACCCTAAGAGAAAGAGGTTCTATGAAAAGCAGACAGGAATGTTGGTCTCCCCATGTACTGAGTGCTATAAATATAGGCACTACAAGAAAGACACCAAATGTCCCAAGAGGGCACAGCCCTCCAGCTGTGGGCAGACACCTGGTTTAGCCAGTGTAGCGCTTGGGGAGAAGGTTGTCCTAGATAGTATGGAGGAACAAGCAGAGCACAGGGTTACCTTTGTGTCCCTAGAGACTAGAGAGAAAGTGGCAAAACCCCAAATGCCTTCAAATGTTTCTAAGTATAGGCAATGGGTCACCATCAATGGGCAATGGGTGGAGACTCTGAGAGACACAGGAGCCATTATGACAATTGTGAAGTGTTATCTGGAGTCCTCAGAGCAGGTCATTCCCAATACATTACATTCCTCTATATGCCACTCCACTCTATGCCACCCAGGAACTCCCAAACCCATGCCACTCCACTCTGCCACGCAGCAACTCTACTCTACACCACTCTACCCCCTTCCACTCTGTACCACTCCGTTCTACACCAATTGCCTCTATGCTATTCAACTCTACTCCACTCCACTTTATGCCACGCTACTCTACCTCACTCTGTGCCACTCCACTCAATGCCACTCAACGTTATGCCACTCCAATCTACGCCACTCCACTCTATGCCACTTCACTCAGAGCTCTTCAACTTTATGCCACTCCACTCTATGCCGCTCACTGAAACACACTGTATAGCATGCCACTATATGTCACAAAACTCCACTCTAGTGTATGACATGTACCTCCACCCTATGCCAATATAATCTACTGTATGACACTCCACTCTACTCAACTTTGTGTCACTCCAGACTACTCTATCCCTCTCTATACCACTCCACTCTAAGCCACTCTACTATATGCCACTCCACTCTTATACGACTCCACTCAATTCCATTCCACTCTGCGCCACTCCACTCTATACTATTCTACTCTACACCACTCTACTCTACACCATTCAACTGCACTCTATACCACTCTCTGTCATTCCACTTGATGCCACTCCACTCTACACTACTCCATCTTACACCTATCTACTCTGACACTGCACTCTATGCTATTTCACTCTACAGTACTCTGCTCTATGCCACTCCACTCTGCACTATTGCACTTTATATCACTCCTTCCCATGCCACTCCAATCTATGCTATTCAACTATAAGCCATTTCATTCTACACCACCCCACTCTATGCCACTCCACTCTACGTTATTCCACTGGATGCCACCCTATTCTATTCAAATCTACACATCTCTGCTGTATGCCACGCCACTCCACTCTACACCACTTCACTCTATGCTACTCAACTCTACACCACTTCACTCTGCACCCCTCCACTGTAACAGACTGTATGACATGCCACTCTTTGACATGCCACTCCACTCTAGTGTACGATACACCACTCTGTTCTATGCCACTCCACTCTACTTTACAACATACAGCTTCCTTCTACTCCATTTCACTGTAGATGCCACATGACTCTACATCACACAACGGTATTCCACTCTACATCACTCCAGTCAAGACCACTTCACTCTAAACAACTACGCTGGATGACCCAACAATGTACACCGCAACACTCTACATCAAGCTACTCTACACGATGACACTATACACCACAATAATGTACACCACGTCAAGGTTTAAATCGGCAATTCGATGCAAAAAATGAGAGTGAGAGCTCTGACAAAGAGAATGCTTCATCGGAGACAAAGAAACAGCAGACAGTGAAACAAAAAGCAGAATTGGATTCTAACACAGAAATCCAATAGGGCGGAATACAATTATTGAGACCATGATAAAATCATAAAGCCAGATTGATATCAGTATTCTGATATCATTTCTTCCCAGTCTATACAGGACTCTGGAGGCAGTATAAGGACAGAAAGGAAGGGACACACTCAGTATCACTGGAAGGCCGAGTACTTCAAACCGAGAAGTGAGCGGACGCGTGAAGATGAAATTAGCATGAAGAAGGAAAAGAAAGGTTTGGACTAACTTTAAGAAAAAGAAAGTAGCTAGTTTAGCAAAATAAATACGCCTTGGTGCTATGGACACTGCATATCACATAGCAAGTAATTATGCTAAACACATCTGTAATTTGCATGACATTAATACTGGATGCAGTAATGTGGGGAGCAGTCCCCTTGTGTTAGGTTAACCTGTGATGACTGACACATGGCAGGTGAGGGCTACACTTTCCTTAGAGTCAGAGAGTTTGTTGCATATATAAAACCTACTTGCAGTTGCCAGTAGGTAGTTATAGTTAGGTCCATGTTTCCATGGAAAAAGCGTTTTTGACTTGCTTATATCTTTGGCACCGCTTGATGAATCTTCACAATTTTTTTTTTTTAAAGTTACAAGTTTCAGCGTGACCCGTCATGCAGGGGACGAGAAAAAGGGGGCTCAAACAACAATGCATTTCCCATTTTAATTGCCATAGGATCTGTCAACACAGCTACAGCTCGAACCGCTGGACGGAATAACACTGACTATGAATGATGTAATATATGATGTCACAAACAGTGCATTACAAGGGCGCAAGTTATAGTTAGCTCAGATACGCTTCTAAACAAAACAGTTGGCACTACTTTGGGAAAAATCAGTTGTTCATTTATTATGAACAAGAACAACAAACGCGTTTTGTCAAGTGCCTTCCTGTTTACAGCGCTCATGGAAGGTAACATTCAATAAATACATACCATTGGTCCTGCGCTTAAAACAGAAAGAGGACTCAGACTCCCCTGACCACTGTCTCCATCTTTACCTAACACAATCACATTCTAATGAAGATACCACAGTATACCATCCGTGGTCTGCCCAATTTCAAATCACAATGTATTCAATAATTCCAATATCATTGTAGCTATCACCTTAATCTGTACAAAATCATCATATTGCAGAACTTGATGAGGCCCTGTATAGGCTCTCATTATAACTCAATATAATGTGCTCTTGTCTGCCTAATAGCGCGCACCATTAGATGGAAAAATGTAAATAATATAATTTCTCAGACATCACTATAATTCCCCATTAGACGCTACATGGGTCAATCATTATTATCTGTGAAATCATCATATTACAATATATACACATATATATTTTTTCCAGTATTGTCAAATGGCAGCAAAAACAAAGCACCCTCCTGGGGTATTTAAAGATCCCATGATCATAGTGCGAGACAGGACCGAAGCACATTGGGCATTTGTACTTTTTAAGATGTAACAAATAAATCAAGCAACTTCTTTAAATACCTCGGGAGTGTGTTTCGTTTTTGCCGGCATTCGGCAACAATATTGGGAAAATGTTCACTTGTGTGGCCCTGCCGGTTGGAACACACCATCACAAAATTTCAAAGAGCGACATAACCCATCCACATCTTTGGGCCACAAATGATAATTATATATATATATATATATATATATATATATATATATATATATATATATATATATATATATATATATATATTTATTTTAGATGGGGTTTTTGCTGCAGACCTAACCTAACAAAGCCCATTGTAATAAAGCAGAGTTTTGCTCTCTAAGAATGGCCCTGATTTATATGCACCATCTCAGACTCATTGTGCAACCCTGAATGTAGACGACACCCATAAATTGCAGCTGACTTCACAATAGGAAAAATGTTTTTTGACTTGACTATATCTTTGACGTCGTTTAACAAATCTTCACGAAATATTTCCCAAAAAGTGTGCCAGTGATTGTTGTTGAACATAGAAAGTTTCAGGGTGATCTGTCAGGCGGGGGCTGAGAAAAAGGGGGTGTAAAAAATGCATTTTCCATGTTAATTCTCATAGGAGTTTTCAACTCGACTATAGCTTGAACCGCTGGACGGAATTACACCAAATTTGCCCAAAGGTTAGATTTTGTTCCGGAGATTGAGCCCTTTGTTAATTGGTGTAAATCTGTTCAGTAGTTGTTGAGAAATTAAAGGAAATCCAAATTTGTATATCTGTGGCCACAACAACTTTGCAAATGATTACGAGCTTGTTCATAGAACTGCAGAGCTCTGTTTGGCTGCCAGCACTACAACCATGAAGTGTTGGCAGCCATCTTGGGACTCAGCTTCAGTTGAGCCTCAAAAAAGAAAAAAAAAAAGAAAAGGGGTCAGCCTACGAATACTCTAATCCCGTAGAAGTGGTCCTGGATTCCCAAAGTCCAACAAAGCATTTTTTATAAAATGTTTGCAGTGAAATTGCAGCAATACCTGGCATAAATAATAATAAAAACAAGCATGGGCTCCTGCGCCCCCAAGTGGGCCGGGTCCCGGGTGCATTGTGTACATGGTACTGTAATCAATCAAAAAGTTCCACATCTTACAAACAGAAACATTACCTTTTAGAGCAGTGGTTCCCAACCTTTTGACATCTGTGGACCCCCACTTTATCAGTACTGGAATCTGCCCATCCAAATGAGTCAATACTGAAAGCTGGGGACCAAATCAGTTGATATTATTACATTTTGTAAGCAGTCACGAACCCCCTGAGGAGGCCTCGCGGACACCCATGGATCCCTGACACAGGTTTGGAACGACTGTTTTAGAGCATTGCTGATATCTTTGACTGAGTCCTATATCTTAAAGGTTACTTGTCGTCGAGGAAAGATAAAGAGTATGCATGCACGAATGGCATATGAGGGCTGTGAAGAAGATGAATCTTTAAATGGATGCATAAAGTACTTCTAGTCGCCGACTTCATCACATGCACGAGGATATGTCAGGAAAGGCCAGACTGAACTATAACAAGCTACTGCTCAGGTGTATATCTCTTAGCATGATACCCAAGGATGCAATCGAGTGGAGCAAACATCGGTAAGCAAAATAATTCATGTATAAAGCACTGCGAAAATTGCGTCAGAGTAACCTTTCAAACACCACAGTTTAAAAAGAAAACCGTAACCAGCCGGAAGCCAAGCCTGTGACTTTGTATGTCAATGAAAGCGGTATCAATTTAAATAGTACACAAATCTATGCCGCTGCTTAAAAATACGTTAAACAACATTTCTTTATAATGATAAGCGTGGAAGGTAACCATTACGTGGCTAAATCCAACTTGAACAGTGGCAACTTGAACAAGTCATTCTCCCACAGCGGGTAATTTTATCCTGCAGGTAATATTACAAGTTATTCTGAGGAACATTCTGCAAATGACTACTAAAACTGTAAGAGATTTTCATTTTCTTTGAGTCTTCTGTATTTTGTACTGTGTGATGCTTTTCAAGATAAACACAACAGGCAGTATGGCTGATTTATGTTTCACCGCTAGTATTTTCACTGATGCTGCAATATGCAGGGGGCTGGATAATGGTATCAGTTTCAGAATGCTGTAAGCTATAGGATAGCAATAATTCTCACATCCTGAGGTTCGGATGTAGCTCCGAGCGTGCCTTCTTGGTGCAAAGGGGCCCCTGGTGCAGCTGGCCCGACGACGGTCACTGGCATGGGTGTCAATGCTGAGATGTATCGCATGCGCATTCTCTTGCCATCCAGGATTGGGGCCAGTTTGACTAGTGTTTCGCTGCACTATTTGTGTGTTTGTCTATTCATGATGCTGAGCAGGGGCTTTGTTTGCTATGACTTTTTGTTTGCGATTATGTTACACACACCTGTAATACTCTGCGTCTCTCTTTCCTCAAGTGTACTACTCGGCGTCTCTTTAGCACCGCGCTGCGCGCCGTAAATAATCATACAGACACTGTACATGCTCACAATGGAGCCACGGGTAAAACTAAAACTCCTGTGCTCCGCTTTCTTTAAATACGGCCTCCCTTCCCCGGAACCTCTCCCCTACTTCCGGGTTAGTGTTCCGTGATAGGTCTTCCGACAACTAGACCGTCACAGAACACTACATCCCTCCCCAACTGGTTCAATGAGTTATCGTGCACACAAAGTCTTTTTTGGCTGGGTGGCGGATTGGGTCTCAGATTGTATCTCCTCATCTGAGACCTGATCTTCCTGCACTGAGTCGCTGGGGTGGTACTCACCGGTTGTCTCAAACAGCCTGGTCCAGCCACCGATGGTAGTTCACCCTCACGCTCTTGTTCAGGGTCTTTGGTGGTCGGCCAATCAAAGGATTGATCCTCTGCTTCCTGATTTCCTGAATGCTCCGCAAACATTGCTTTTTTGAACCATGAAATGTTTCCTGTCACCCGCTCACTCCATTTCTCGGCTGTCACCATGGTCCCGGATACCCCAGTCACTGTCCACACTCCGGGTTCATAGGGTGTTTGGAATTTCCAGCCCGGTTTCCGATCCTTGACGATCACCTGGTCACCGATGCAAATGTCTCTGATCCTGGCCTGCCTCATCCTGCTCGCCTTATCGTTAACTTCTCTCCTCTTATTTTGTGTCTGTTTCGGGCGATAGGGGGTGTGTTCCCACCTGGGGGCAGTGGGGATGGTGTCTCGTCTCGTTCCAGCAAGCATCAGTGACCACGGAGTCTGGCCAGTTGTGCAGTGTGGGGTTCCTCGGTATTCTCGTAAGAACCGGTGAAGGCTGAGTTCCGGATCTGTGGTTTCTAATACAGCAATTCTAAGCGTCTTGTTAAGCGTGCGCATAAAACGCTCAACCTTTCCGTTGGCTTGGGGCCATAGTGGCGTGATCCTCCTGTGTCTGATGCCCAGACGCCCCATCATGTCCTGAAACTCACTGCAGTGAAAAGCCAGTCCGTTGCCCGTTTTGATTTCCTCCAGGAGAAAAACATTGCAAAGATCCTTTCAAGAGCTGGACCCACCTGCGTGAATGCAGTGGACACAATGACCTCGATGATTGGATATTTGGAGTGTCCATCTATTAGCGCCAGGGTGGTCCAGCCGTCTGGAAAACTCCCAAAATCCAGGCTGACTTGCGCCCAGGGCTTCGTACTTGCTTCTTCTGTCAGGATCGGTGCTGGCACTTCCGGGCTAGCTGTTAACTGACACACTGGTCATTGCTGCACGCACTGGTCCACTCCCTCTTCAAGTCCAGGGAATCACACCTTTGCTCTTACACATGCTTTCATTTTCATCACTCCTTGATGCCCACCGTGTGCCAGCAGAATCACACGATCTTGTAGCTGCCGTGGTATTATTAACCTGTGCCCCCGGAGAAGAAGGCCATCTGCCATAGAGCTTAGCTCATTCCGGACTCTCCATAGTTTCTTCAAACGCTCCCATTCCTCTGTGGTCCAGTTGCCCGTATTCCACAGAAAATGGTGCCATGACCCACCTTCCAGCGCTGACTTCACCCGCAGCAGCACCACGTCTTCAAGGATCGTTTCAGAGATCTCTTTTGTGTCAACTGTTTTGGGACAGCTCCCTTGGGCGAGCGCATGTACATGCGCCTCAGTGTCGGCCTCATCTTGACTGGGAACTTGGGTCTGTTCTGGAGGGTGTCGAGATAGGAAGTCTGCTGGGTTCTTGGCCCCTGGTTGGTACACTACCTCATGCCATAGTATTGCAGCTGAATTGCCCATCTTTCGATCCGGGGAGGCGGGTGTGGTACGCTCCCCTTGAACAAGGGAGCAAGTGGTTGATTGTCCGTGACCACCCTGAAGGGTCTTCCTTGGAGATAGAGGTGGAAATGCTCACATGCCCACTTGATCACCAGGGTCTTCCACTTGGTCTGGGAGTAGCGTTGCTCGGTTGGTGTTAAGGCCTTACTAGCATATGCTAAGGGAGCCCACTGACCTGGCTCACTTTCTTGAGCCAGCACTGCACTGAGGCCTACCGGGCTTGCGTCAACAGTCAGTTCAGTCTTTCTCATCGGGTCGAATTATGCCATTGTAGTGTCACACAGGAGAGCTTTCTTGAGTTCTTGGAATGCTTCTTCTTCTCTGCTCCCCCATTCCCATGGGGCATCCCCTTTCGCGAGGGCTCGGAGCTGCTCGGACAGCGTGGCTAGTCTTGGGATGAATCTGCCACAATATGCTGTCATCCCCAAGAAACTCCTCACTTTAGTCACCGTTTTCCGAGCAGGCCACTTTTCTGAAGGCACTAGACTTTCGGGGATCTGCTTAGATGCCTTCCTGGTTGAAGATTCGATTTCTGTCTGAAAGAAGACACACTTGTTTCTGTGGAGGGTGAGGCCATGTTCCGACAACCTTTTGAGGGTGTCTCTCACTTGCCTATGGTGATCTTCGGCCGTAGAGGAGTAGATTAATATATCATCACTAATTTTCATCACGCCTTGTAGGCCTGACAGTGTCTTTCGAATGGCATCCTGGAATACCTCCACCGCCGATGACGCACCAAAACTCAGGCGCTTGTATCTTCTTAGGCCAAGATGTGTCGAAAGGGTGGTGAAATACCTGCTTTCCTCCGCCAGTCTAAGTTGGTGGTACCCCGCGTTTAAGTCTAATTTGGAGAACCACTTGGATCCATTTAGGTCAGCTATGATGTCGTCTATGGTTGGTGTGATGTGCCTTTCTCGCTTTATGGCCTGGTTGGGCAACCTCATGTCAATGCAGAGTCGAATTTTACCTGGTTGCTTCGGCTTCTCCGCAATGACCATGGGTGATACCCAGGGAGTGGGGCCAGATACTCTCTCAATGACTCCCTGTTCTTCGTGGCTGGCCAGTTCCTGCTCTACTAGTGGCCTTAGGTGAAGTGGTATTCGCCGGTGTCGTAAGGCGACCGGCTTCATAGCCTTGTCGATGTGTATCTTGATCGGGGGAGTTTTTAGGCCGCCAAGGCCTGTGAACAGTTCCGGGAATTCTCCTAGCATCTCATCGATTTGGCAAGATCTTACACTTCTTGCAAACATCACCAGCCCTAGCTCCTCAGCCACTTGAGTGCCAAGTAGCGTGTCTGCCTCCCTGTCGACCACATGGAACGTGGTGTTTCTCGTTTTTCCCTCCGCATGCACCGTCACTGCGATGCGTCCCTTTAGCGGTAAGGGCGTGCGACTTCCGTAGGTGAATATTTTGGTGTTTGAGGGGGTCAACGTTGGGCGAGGCTGGAGGTGGTGATATTGTTGTACTCCCATCACATTTACTGATGCTCCAGTGTCTATGAGGGCCTTGACAGGTGACCCTGCTATTTCAATCATACAGGTGGGCTGAGGCCGCTGGTGCCTCTTTAGGTTATTGGTGAACAATATTAAGAACACTTCTTCTTCGTCTTCTCCTGGGGAGAAGTCCTCTATGGTATGACGCGACGATGTGTCAATTGCCCCCGTGTCACATGGTCATCTAGGGATAGCTGCTTTACCGCTCTGGTAAAGCAGTCTTGCTCCTCTTCCTCTCACTCCTCCTTTACATGCAGCTGCGAAGTGGTTCAGTTTTCCGCAGTTGGAGCATGTCCTCCCTTGTGCCAGATAGTCTCTTGGGCTGTGTTTGTCTCTCCCACAGTATTCACACCTCCCCCCTGGTTTGGCGGGGGCATACGATCTAGGTTTCCTCCTCGTTTTGACAATTGGATCGCATCAGCACGTTCTACTTTGACCACCAGGGTCTTCTCTGTCGTGTGAGACATCGCCATGTCCATTTCAGCTGCCCTAGCCACCGAAAGATAATGGGATTGCGCCATGATTAATATTTAGTCGAGAGTGATGTTTGTTTGCCTCAATGTTAGTCCTCTTAGTGTCTTATTTCTGCATCTCTTTATGATTTGTGCTCGTACCTCTTTCTGTTGGTCATCGTCGGTGCACATACTTACCAGTTCCCGGAGACGGGCATAGAATTGATCAAAGGACTTTCCTTCTCTCTGTCTTGCCTGTCGTAGTTTGAACCTTTCAAAATCCGGGTTCAGTTGGGGATCAAAATGTGCATTCAAAGCTCTCACCGCCACGTCGTAGTCATCATGGGCACCTGTGTTTGGTAGGTTTCTGAACAGTTTGTATATTTCATCACCCACAAAATGGAGGAGCAATGACCTCTTGACTTCCCCATCCTTTTCGCGAGTGGCCACAAAGTAGTTCTCCAGGCACCCTACCCATATTTTCCATCTCAGTGATGCTGTGAAGGGATCTGCAAGCTCGCTGAATGGTGGTAGCGCGCCTGTCATGGTGTGCTCTGGTAGTTGATGGATGGCTGGCACTGGTTCATATGCCATTCTGATAGTATTGTTCGTGCCCGTTGGCTCTGGCTCACCTCTCCCAGTCTGTTGTGTTGCAGTGCACCCTTTCTGAGCTCGCGTTGTGGTCTTTCACAACCTGTTTGCGTGTCTTGCTGGCGCAATGTGACTTCAAGGTGCGCAGGAATCTGATGTGTGCTTTGTCTCTCCCTTCTGGGTGTGGTGTTGTGGCGTCATGCTGTGGTGGAGTTCACAATGGTGTCTGCATCTTCCTGGCCCTTCGGCAGGCTCACAGTCACAAACACTAGTGGTGTTATCGGCGTGTGGAAGAGACCACCCTCGTCGCCAGTGTAATACTCGGTGTCTCTCTTGCCTCAAGTGTAATACTCGGCGTCTCTTTAGCCCCGTGCTGCACGCCGTAAATAATCATACAGACACTGTACATGCTCACAATGGAGCCGCGGGTAAAACTAAAACTCCTGCGCTCTGCTTTATTTAAATACTGCCTCCCTTCCCCGGAACCTCTCCCCTACTTCCGGGTTAGTGTTCTGTGATCGGTCTTCTGACAACTAGACCGTCACAGAACACTACAACACCGATGCTCTTCAGCTCACGGCCATTGCTGCATCACTTGGGGTGCTGTTCTATCTCTGTTGTGACTATTGTTTTTTGGCCCTGTTGTTGTTGGGGGCGCAGGTCAGGTCACTGCTTGTGGGGCTGATGTGTTGAATTCTCTCTGTTGTTTCATGTTCCTACCTCATTGTTTCACGTGGTACTGAGCCTTTACTGTAGGTGTTTAAGCCTGTGTGGTCTACTGTTTATGTGTCTGTCTCTTTCTTGCTGTGGTGTGCTTTCTGTGTGCTGAGGGCTTTCTACAGCTATGATTCTTGACTATAGGTGCATTATATGGTGCCTTATATGGCATATTGTGCCCACCTCTGAAAACAACATTTGGATAATTACGACCACGGCTGGAGTATTGTCTCCAGTTCTGGAGGCCACATCCTACGATCTAGAGAATGCATGTGGGGTATTGTGCCAGTCTGGGTCTACCGCCCTCGCACACACAGCCCGAGAAGCTGCAGGCAAGTAAAGTTTTGGAGATATAAATTTAGCAAAAGCCTGAAATTGTATCATGTGTATGCAGCAGATCTGTTTGTTTGATTGGAAAATTAGGTACTTTTTTTCTGTAGCGCTTATGCCGCCAGCAACATAGGCGCTTGTTGGGCTGAGTGTGTGTCTGAGTTCTGGAAATCACATTATCTATTGGGAAACGATATCTTAACCTCCTCCAGTGAGATGTTTTACTGTCTGGGCATGTCACTTCAAAAATCAAACACTACCAAAGTGAAAAAAAAATTATTCTAAAAACTGCTTCACTCGACATTTGAAAGCTTAATTTGAAACATTGTACACTTAGGGCCTCATTATGAGTTTGGCAGGCAGCGGAGGCCGTCTGCCAAAATTGTTCCGCCTTCTGTGCGGCCTGAACACCACCGGCCCCATTAAGAGTTCACAGCAGGGCTGGCGGGCGGAAACAGCATTTCCACCCGCCGGCACTGCGATGAACAGGGGCTTAATATTGATGCTGGCTCCTCCTAGAGCCGGCACCAATGTGTCGGTGCAGGGGGTGCAGCAGCACCCATTGCGCATTCCACTGCCCATAATTTGGGCAGTGGAATGCACAACGGGGCGTGCACGGGGGCCCCTGCACTGCCCATGCAAGTGCATGGGCAGTGCAGGGGTCTCCCAGGGGCCCGATGCTCCCATTCCACCAGCCTTTCCATGGCAGTGTAAACCACCATGGAAAGGCTGATGGAAAGGGGACTCGTAATCCCCAGGGCAGCACTGCTTGCCCTGCTTGCAGTGCTGCCCTGGTGGATTACAAACACTGGAACCACCAGGCTGGCGGCAGCCTTGAGGTGTCGGCGATTGGACAGTGGCACATCCGCCACGGTCTTAATAGGGCGGTCGGACTGCCCTGTCTGCAGTGGTCCGATTGCCATTGTGAGTGTGGCAGTCTTGAGACTGCCACACTCGTAATGATGGCCTTAATGTGCCTTGCATTCCACTGGCACTTCTTTGTCCACTAGTCAATCACCCACGCTGAGCTTGTCAGTAAATATCAAACTGCATAGTCAAATTAACTGTTTACATTCTGGCATATCATTTTATGGAGTTCTTGTTTTACAGGCCTTTCTGCCATGCATGTAACCTTATAGCCAGCAGTTAGCTACTCACACACCCACTCACATACCCATACAGCCACTCACCCACCCACTCTCAGACTCATACAGCCACTCAAACACACACTCCAACATCTACAAAACCACTCACAGACCCATACCACCACTCACACATCCACTCACCGACCTATAAAGCCACTCACAGACATGCTCTCTAAGGTTACAGGTTGCAGTTAGGAAATACAATTTTTTTTTTAAAAACTTAGACATTCACTAAAATATCCAAAGGTTACAGTGTTCGTTATAGTTAGGAAACACAATTTAAAAAAACATACAAGTTCACACAGAAAACCAAAGTTTACAGTGACATTATTGTTAGGCTCAGATTTTACTCATAGATAACCACAGAAATTCAGCAGTTATAGTTAGTTGAGCTAACTATAACTTACTCCCCCGCAATACAACACTCTACAAATCCACCTTACCTTACATTATCGCTGACCTGGGGAATCTCAGATACTTAACACCTGTAACTCACCTAGGGCTCTAAGTGTGACATGTCTTAAAAGTGACTTGGAAATTCATCCATATTTCTTAATGGCAACTGTAAAAAGAAACCAAATGTAATCCATTTCTGTAATTTTATTTTCAGAAAAAATATGACCTTTGTATAGGATATATTGTGAACTGAGTCACCTCTAGGTATCTGGGTGAGCTTTTGGTCCACTTGGCCATCAATTTGTTAAACAAACATTTGCTGACAAGATGTTTAGGTCAGATGATGTTTAATAGTTGGCTCATAGAAGGATTATTTTTGACAATTCAATTGTAATATATGAGTGACTAAATGGGCCACTGGGCCATTAATTTTGAACACAATTGCTAAGAATATTTAAATGTATAATTAACAGGTTCAACAGCCTTTTTTGGAAATTTGAGTTGTCCACAGGAATTGGTAAAATGTGGTTGGAATTATTTTCTTTTTTCAAAGAATGTTTATGTGTTTATTGTTTTCCACGTATTTCTTGGGTGATGGTGTTTGTAATCATATTGGTATGAAATAAAACTTTCTGGACAACCAGCCTTCAGAGTGCAAGCAATTTGTGGAGTCTATTTGATTTGCTACTTAGTGGAGCCAGCAACCACTGCGCGCACCAGCTCTTAACTGGTGCATATAACAGGGCGCTGATATCTATATATATATTTGTGTGTGTTAGAAATGGGGTCTTTGGTTGGCAGCCAGGTTACCCCCTGTCCAAGCAAGTACACTCACTCTAGTCAGAGTAAGTCACACACAATCCAAATTATCCTGTGCCCACCCTCTGGTAGCTTGGCACTGAGCAGTCAAGCTTAATTTAGAAGGCAATGTGTAAAGTATTTGTGCAATAAATCATGCAATACCACAGTATAGCACCACAAGAATACACCGCACAGTGTTTAGAAAAATACATAATATTTATCTGGTAAGATGCAGGTCAAAACGATCAAGATTCAATAAGTATACATTGAAATATCACTGTAAAAATGATATAAAGTGTCTTTAGTCCTTAAAAAGCAACAAGTGTCTCTTGCAAGCACAAAGTACCTGGTTTGCATTCAAATTTTCTGCAAGTGACCGCAGATGAGAAGTTGTGTGGAAAACGGGGAGGTATGCGTCAATTTTTTATGGTGCACACAGACGAAGCATTATTACGTTATCACGCAGGGCAGGCTTTGTGTCGATTTCCTGCGCACAGACTAGGATCCTCTTTGGGTTGTGGGATTTTTAGATGCCCCAGGGATGATGTGTTGAAATCCTGGGCATGCAGGACGAAGTCACAGGGGTTGTGTCGATCTGGTGGGGTTGCGTGGAACATTCTGCTGCACGGCAGGCGCTGCGTCGATTTCTCTCTTTAAGTCAGGCTGCGTCGTTCGGGTTCAGCTTCGCATCGATCCAGTGGGCTGTGCGTAGAATTTCAAGTTGCAACGCTGGTGCTGCATCGATCTCCTCATCGGGAAATTGGGCCGCGTTGTTCTGGTTCAGCGTGCAGTGATTTCCTCACCACGAGGCAGGCTGTGCGTGGTTTCTTGCAGGCTGTGTGTCAATTTTCGCCACACAAGGAGTTATTTTGCAGAGATGAAGTCCTTTTGGTCCTGAGACTTCAGGGAACAGGAGGCAAGCTCTAGCCAAGCCCTTGCAGAGCACTTCTCAGCAGAGCCAGAGGACAGCAAGGCAGCAGGGCAACAGCAAGTCAGCAGTCCTTCTCAGAAAAGCAGTCCAGGCAAGTCCTTTGGGCAGCCAGGCAGTTCTTCTTGGCAGGTTGCAGGTTCTGGTTCAGGGATTCTTCACCAGTGGTATCTTGTCCAGAAGTGTCTGAGTTGGTAGGGTCAGAGGCCTTGCTTAAAAACCCAAATGTGCCTTTGAAGTGGGGGAGACTTCAAAGAGTGGCTTAGAAGTGTACAAGGTCCCCTTTCAGTTGCATCCTGTCTGCCAGGGTCCCAGAAGGGGATGTGGCAGTCCTTTGTGTGAGGGCAGGCTACTGTCCTTTCACATGTAAGTGTCAGGCCCTCCACCATCCCAGCCCAGGAAGACCCATGCAATATGCAGATGTATGCAAGTGTGACTGAGCATCCTGTATTTGGGGTTGTCTGAGGGAATGCACAAAGGAGCTGTGAACTAAACCTAGCCAGACGTGGATTGTAAGGCATAGAAGGATTTAAGTGCAAAGAAATGCTCACTTTCTAAAAGTGGCATTTCTAAAATATTAGTATTAAATCGAACTTCACCAGTCAGCAGGATTTTGTATTACCATTCTGGCCATACTAAATATGACCTTGTTACTCCTTTCAGATCAGAATCTACCACTCAAACGTGTATGAGGGTTGCCCTAATGTTAGCCTATGAAAGGAGCGGGCCTCACAACAGTGTAAAAGGAATTTAGGAGTTTTACAGTGCCAGGACATATAAACTACAAAGGTACATGTCCTGCCTTTTACCTACATAGAGCCCTGCCCTATGGGTTAATTAAAGCCCACCATAGGGGTGACTTATATGTAGAAAAAGGGGAGTTTAAGGCTTGGCAAGTACTTTTAAATGCCAAGTCGAAGTGGCAGTGAAACTGCACTCACAGGCCTTGCAATGGAAGGTCTGAGGCATTTTTAAGGGGCTACTTATGTGGGTGGCACAATCAGTGCTGCAGGCCCACTAGTAGCATTTAACCTATAGGCCCTGGGCACATGTATTGCACTTTATTGGGGTCTTACAAGTAGATTAAATAAGCCAATAGGGTATGAACCAATGTCACCATGTTTTAAGGGAGAGAGCAGCATGTGCACTTTAGCACTGGTTAGCAGTGGTAAAGTGCAGAGAGTCCTAAAAACAGAATAAAACTGTGTCCAAAAAGTGGAGGGAGGCAGGCAAAAAGTTAGAGGTGACCACCCTAAGGCTGTCAGGTTTAACAATATATATATATATATATATATATATATATATATATATATATATACACACATAAATATTGCCTGCTGGTGAGCACCAGTAGTTATAATTATAATCTAGTTTCCATAGGGAAAGCATTTTTTGTTTTCCCTATAACTTTGCTGCAGTTTAACAAATCCTGACAAAACTTACAAAACCATTTTGCCACTCACTTCAGCTCCTGTGTTGAAAGTTTTGGGGTGATCTGTCACATGGGAAAAAGAGGGGGGGGCAAAACAAGTTTTCCCCATGCAGTTTCCCATAGGGATTTTGCACATAACTACAGCTTGCACCAATGGACGGAATTACATCAAATTTAGCAGAAAGGTAGCTTTCGGACAAGAGAAGCACCCTTTTTTGAGATTAGGTGTAAATTCATACAGTAGTTTTTGAGTAATTAAAGAAAAATATATAGATATCTGGGTGAAGCCTAAGCAGAGATCTCATGGTGACCTCTGATTGGCTGCCATTACTTCAACCAGGAAGTGCTGGCAGCCATCTTGGGACCAAAATACATGATAGCAACTTCTGAATGCTCCACAGAGCTGTAAATGAGAACTAATGCTTAAATGTAGGGGAAAAAAAACACTTTAAGGAATGTATGAATATATATACATAATATGCTGTGACAGCCGTTACAGGACTGTGAGACATGGACCTAATTGAAACGCATTGTTGTGAATTGGTAAAAAAAACAGGAGAACATGTAAAAGGTTATAACAGATTTTAGTTGCAACATAATCATTTGTTGATAGTACCATACTCAGTTTAGGAATTGTGGTGTGTTCTAATGTGATTTTACCCTGTAAAAAAGCTTTCTGCTGGTATTTTATGAATCATGTTTGAGAGAAAACTGTTTTTCCATGATTTTTTCCATAGAGGTTATAGAAGGTGCTTCACAAGTTAAAATAAGAGCATATTTTCTGTAAATTCACACTACCTTTCCCAGCCAAATGAGAATGAAGTTGGACATTCTCAGTAAAGCATGTACTTAAAAGAGCAGCCTGTCAATTTATGCCCTTCAATTTTGACAGATTTTGAGGCCCATCCCAAGCCCAAAGGTATCAGAGCACAAGCCCAATTTCAGCCCAACACAGACCAATACCATCGCAAAACCAGCCCATGATTGCATCTCTCAAGTTATGGCTTCAGGAAGCGTGTTAAGCATATTTCCAATTTCTATCAATACATATAGGGGCTCATTCTGAGCCAGGCGGGCGGCGGGAGCCGCCCGCCTGGAGGGAGCCGCCAAATGACCGCACTGCGGTCAAAAGACCGCGGCGGCCATTCAGACATTTCCTCTGGGCCGGCGGGCGCTCTCCAAAAGAGCGCCCGCCGGCCCAGAGGAAATGCCCCTGCAACGAGGACGCCGGCTCAGAATTGAGCCGGCGTAGTTGCAGGGGTGCGACGGGTGCAGTTTGCACCCGTCGCGTATTTCAGTGTCTGCATTGCAGACACTGAAATACACAGTGGGGCCCTCTTACGGGGGCCCCTGCAGTGCCCATGCCATTGGCATGGGCACTGCAGGGGCCCCCAGGGGCCCCGCGGCACCCCCTACCGCCATCCTGCTCCTGGCGGGAGAACCGCCAGGAACAGGATGGCGGTAGGGGGTGTCAGATCCCCCGAGCAGCGGGAAGTCGGCGGGAGACCGCCGACTTTCCGCTTCTGACCGCGGCTGAACCGCCGCGGTCAGAATGCTCGTGGGAGCACCGCCAGCCTGTTGGCGGTGCTCCCGTGGTCGGTGGCCCTGGCGGCCACCGGCCGCCAGGGTCAGAATGACCCCCATAAAGTGGAAGGAGGTCCAATGGGCACTTATACACTCTCAATGATATCCAATGTGGTCATTACAACTCTGGCGGTCGGTGTTAAAGCTGCGGTAAAACCGGCCGGCAGTAAAAAAAATGGAATTACGACCATGGCGGAAACCACCAACATTGACAGCCACTTTAACACTCCAACCGCCACGGCGGTACAAACAAACACCGCGGCGGTAACCGCCAACAGACAGGCGGAGGACAATGTACCGCCCACAGTATTACAACTCACCAATCCGCCACCTTTTCCGGGGCGGATTCACCGTGAACAAAAACACGGCGGAAATAGGACTTGGAAGGGAAAACACTCTCCTCTACACACCCCACGAGGAACCAGGACCCCATGGAACCGGAGATCCAAATTCTGCCAGCCTTTATCTTCCTGCTCCTCTACCAGGAGCACGAACGCCGGCGGCGAAGACAACGGTGAGTACTGCACTTACGACACAGGGGAGGGGGGAGAAAAAAAACAGTGACACACACACGCAACACGCAAAACCCCCACCCACTACAACACACACACAAGGACATGTTGATACATCACAGTAGCACCCCCCCATCCTCCCTGGAAGAATGCAAGGACAAAAGGAAATGAGTCGAATAACTGTAATATATTCAAAGACATGAATCAAGAATATATACAAATATATACATTTATACTATATACAATTATATACACCAAGAACAAGGGATTCCACCATCATAGTCCGTGGATCACTGGGCCCAAAAGGCATGGGCGAGGCCCACACTCAATACCCGATCAAAACGGAGAGAACACTGCAGGGGCATCAGATAGAAATAAAACAGGAACCTCAGGGGAAAGGGGGGGGGGCACATCAGCTGGTTGAGTGCACAACACCAGATCCACGTGGTTTGCCCACTGTTCAATCCTGGGGAGTGCAAAGCCACAGTCTCTCAAGTCTCTACAGTGGGTGGTTTGCCCACTGTTCAATCCTGGGGAGTGCAAAGCCACAGTCTCTCAAGTCTCTGCAGTGGGTGGTTTGCCAACTGTTCAATCCTGGGGAGTGCAAAGCCACAGTCTCTACAGTGGGTGGTTTGCCCCAAGTAGATAAAAGTCACCACTGGTTCTGTAGGGGGCCTTGTGCCCAAAGTGCTTCATCCTGCCAAGGACTGAGGTAGTGGAGGCCTTTCTCCACTCGTTCTGGAGGGGGCCTTGTGCCCAGAGTGCTTCATCCTGCCAAGGACAGAGGTAGTGGATGTATCTCTCCACTGGTTTTGGGGGGGGCCTTGTGCCCAGAGTGCTTCATCCTTCCAAGGACTGAGGTAGTGGATGCCTTTCTCCAGTGTTTATGGAGGGGGCCTTGTGCCCAGAGAGCTTCATCCTGCCAAGGACTGAGGTAGTGGATGTATCTCTCCACTGGTTCTGGAGGGGGCCTTGTGCCCAGAGTGCTTCATCCTGCTTGTGGCAGACTCAGTAGCGTCGGAATCATTTGCGCTGACTGGCCTGCGGGCCTGCTGGCAGCGGTGTCCTGGGCAGCGGTGCTTGTGGCGGTGTCCTGGGCAACGGTGTTTGTGGCGGTGTCCTGGGCAGCTGTGCTTGTGGCGGCGGTGTCCTGGGCAGCGGTTCAGCTGCTGGCGGTCTTGTTCTGCCCTGCGGGGCTGCTGGTGGCGGTGTCCTGGGCAGCGGTGCTTGTGTCGGTGTCCTTGGCAGCGGTGCTTGTGGCGGCGGTGTCCTGGGTGGCGGTGCATGTGGCTGTGTCCTTGGCAGTGGTGCTTGTGGTGGCGGTGTCCTGGGCAACGGTTGAGCTGCTAGCGGTCTTGTTCTGCCCTGCGGGGCTCCTGGGCAGCGGTTCAGCTGCTGGCGGCCCTGTCTGTGGCAGCGGGGCTGCTGCTGGCGGTCGCTTCCTGGGCAGTGTGGCTGCTGGCAGTCCTGTCTTTGGCAGTGGGGCTGCTGCTGGCGGTCACTTCCTGGGCAGGGGGGCTGCTGCTGGCAGTCGCTTTCTGGGCAGTGTGGCTGCTGGCGGTCCTGTCTGTGGCAGTGGGGCTGCTGCTGGCAGTCGCTTCCTGGGCAGTGTGGCTGCTGGCGGTCCTGTCTGTGGCAGCGGGGCTGCTGCTGGCGGTCGCTTCCTGGGCATTGGGGCTGCTGGCGGTCCTGTCTGTGGCAGCGGGGCTGCTGCTGGCGGTCGCTTCCTGGGCAGCGGGGCTGGTGGCGGTCTTGTCCGCCATGCTGATCTTCCCAGACTTGCCGGTTTTACTGTGCCCCTTTCCCCCCTTGGATGGTGTCGCAGCTGTCTCCACACTCCCAACTGTACCCCTGGGAGCGGCTTTGGTGGGAGGTTTCTTTCCCCTCTCCCGCCGGGCACTGTCCAATTTTTTATGCTTGACAGGTGGGGGACTGTCCGTGCACTGGCTCCTTGCCACACTGCCTGCCCTGTTGCCTGGTGCACTCCATAATCCGGTGACTACTGGCACCACTGGTCCCGCCGATGTTGTGGCTGCGAGGCTAGGTTGGGACCTGGAGAGTCGGGCCAGAGGAGACTGACGGGGTGGGGGAGGTGTTGGAAAGAGGTCAAGGCTGGCCAGGAAAAGTTTCTTAGGAACACTAGGACGGGTAGCTGGAGGGGGTTTGGGAGTGGAGGAAGAGGTAGTGGTTGTAGGCGGTGTACGTTTGGTGACTTTGGGTGAAGGTGCATGGGCTGGAGGCTGTCGTGAGGTGGATGGCTGTGGGTGGCTGTGTGGCTGCGTTTGTGTATCTTGGGAGGTGGCCTCACAGACACACTGGGAGAGGACACAGGGGAGGTGTGAATGGTAGTTGGGGTGGTGAGTGCACGTGAGCAGGGTGTGGTGGTGGGTGTGCTGGTGATGGACGTAGTGGCTGAGGATGTAGTGCATGCAGGTGTGAGTGTAGACGAGACAGGGAGGGAGGAGGGAGGAGGGAGACGAGGAGGAGGGGGACACAGTGGAGGCAGTGGATGTTGGTGTGTCTGCATGTGTGTGATGCTTGCGTGAGTGCCTGTGGGATGTGTGGTGCCTATGTTTGCCAGAGCTTCCCTTGTGTGTTGACGTGTGTGCATGTTGGTCTGATGGTGTGCTTGGGATAGGCTGAGGTACAGGGGTGTGGGTCTGGGTGGAGGAAGTTGGAGGGGGGAGGCTAGAGACAGGGACAATGGCTGCCATCAGTGCTGAGACCAGAGTCTGAAAAGCTCGCTGAAGGGCTGCCTGACCAGAGTGAATGCCCTCCAGGAATGCATTGGTTTGTTGCAACTGCCTCTCTACACCCTGGATGGCATTCAAAATGGTAGACTGCCCAACAGTGAGGGACCTGAGGTCAATGGCCTCCTCACTGATGGCAGCAGGGGTGACAGGGACAGGGCCTGAGGTGCCTGAGGAGAAGGTAATGCCCACCCTCCTGGGTGAGCGGGCACGTGGCAAAGGCTGAGGGGCTGCTGGGAGGGCGGTGCTGGTAGGGGAGGTGGCGGCTGTACCTGTAGATGCGGGGGCACAGATGGGGCCGCCACCGTAAGGAAGCTCCCATCAGAGGAGGAGTCTGTATCGCTGGTGTCAGCTCCTGTCCCCGCCGGGGAGTTCCCCTCACCCTACGTCAAACTGGTGAATTTGAAGTCCGTAGTGTCACCCTCCAGGGCCATGTGGGATGCAGCTCCCTCCTGCTCTGGTGCCACTGCTCCACCGCCTGATGATGCTAATGCACACAAGTACAGGGAGACCACAAAAAGGGGGGAGGGAGAGACAGAAGAAAAACATTTTCAGTGCATGCAATACCGCTACCGTTGGCAGACACGACAGACACCTGCACTACGCTGTGCACTTGGACTCCACTATTCAATCCCTGGGACATGGCTTACAAGGCCATGGACGATTTCTGCACACATGGATGTCACAAGAGCCTGACTAGGTGTAGTTGGTACTGTACACAGGTGGGGTGGCGTGCCACAGGGCCTGCCTGAAGAAGGAAACTTAACTAGCAACCACAGCCCACCTCCCCCACCCAGACACCTAAAATGCACGCTGAATCAGCAGAATGAGAGTGTACTCACCCCCTTGTGTCTGCTGTGATGCCCTTAAGTGCCCATCCATCTCCAGGTACGCCACCGCCAGGATCCTGAACATCAGGGGGGTCATGGTGCGATGGGCACCCCTCCCACGTTGGGAGGCCATCCCCAGCTAGGCCTCTGCCGTCCTCTTGCTCTAGCGGCGAATATCCTCCCATCTTTTCCGGCAGTGGGTGCTCCGTCTGTGGTAGACCCCCAGGGTCCAGACTTCCTTGGCGATGGCACGCCAGATGTCCTTCTTCTGGTGGGCTCTGACCTACAGTAATTGTACAGGGGAAAAGAGAAGTAATTACCAACTGCACCGTCACAGTCATTGGCCCGCATCCCTACCCTTGCCATGACGCACATGCACTCACCGTTGTTTCATGCACGCCTCATTCTCACCCCCCCTATCTTTCATCCACCCCACTCCACACAGGCATTGCCCATACAGCATGCTCACTGTGTACTTACCTGTTTGTCTGGAGGACCGTAGAGTAGCGTGTACTGGGGGAGGACCCCATCCATGAGTTTCCCCAACTCCTCCGTGCTGAAGGCAGGGGCACTTTCCCCAGACACACGAGCCATTGTGTCTTCCAGACTGAGGTCACAGCAGCACTTGCAGTGTAGGTCCTCTCCTGTCGAACACCAGGTATCGAGTGATTGAACACATAGAAAATGGCGGTCACGTCCGCGGCGGTGCGTACCGTCACCGCCGGAGTACATCCTCATTGGCTCCTGGGACCCATAGGGCCCAATGTTAACCAATGCAGAATTGTGTCACGGTCTTCGACCGCCTACCACGATGGTGTAGAACACCAGCGCAGTTACCTTATATCCCCCTGTCCCACTTTACAGGTCAGGCAGCCGCCATTTCAGGGGCCCACATGGCATTATTTTTGACTGCGTCACACATACCTAGGCCTTGCCTAACCACTCATACAGGCAAATTTCATTTAAGAATATTTTCAGAGTAAGCTGTGTTTACGTACCTCAGTGTTGGTTGACTCTCTGCTCGCGTTCTCCTCCATAGGCACTGTCCGCTGGGGCATGTGAGGAGATGGCGGCATCCTCCGGTGTACAGACCGCTGGTGGACCTATCGACAATGGAGGAAAGACATGTGATCATCACCTACAGGCTTGATCGTGCCACAATCCAGGAACTGTGTGCCCAGTTGGAGCCAGACCTGATGTCAGCTATCCGCCATCCCACAGGAATCCCCCCTCAAGTGCAGGTGCTGTCAGTATTTCCCAGCAAGTGGGTCATTTCAAACAACAGTGGTCATAGCATCAGGGATGTCCCAGCCTATGTTTTCCAATGTGTTGTCAAGAGTGTTGTCTGCCCTGCTGAAACACATGCAGAGCTACATCGTTTTCCCTCAGGTGGAGGATTTGCCTACAGTGAAAGGTGACTTCTATGCCCTGGGACATATCCCTAACATCATAGGTGCCATTGATGGGACACGTGTGGCCTTGGTACCCCCCCCCACAGGAGTGAACAGGTGTACAGGAACCGGAAGAGTTACCATTCGATGAATGTACAGATGGTATGTTTGGCAGACCAGTACATCTCCCAGGTAAATGCTATGTTCCCTGGCTCAGTGCATGACGCCTACATCCTGCGGAATAGCAGCATCCCTTATGTGATGGGTCAACTCCAGAGGCACCGGGTGTGGCTATTAGGGGACTCTGGTTACCCCAACCTGTCATGGCTATTGACCCCAGTGAGGAATCCCAGGACCAGGGCAGAGGAACGCTACAATGAGGCCCATGGGCGGACTAGGAGGGTGATTGAACGCACCTTCGGCCTCCTGAAGGCCAGGTTCAGGTGCCTCCATATGACAGGTGGTTCCCTATTCTACTCACCAAGGAAGGTGTGCCAGATCATCATCACCTGCTCTATGCTTCACAATCTTGCTTTGCGGCGCCAGGTGCCTTTTCTGCAGGAGGATGGTCCAGATGACGGTGTTGTGGCAGCTGTGGAGCCTGTGGACAGTGATGAGGAGGAAGCTGAGGAAGAAGACATTGACAACAGGGACTCAGTCATACAGCAATATTTCCAGTGACACACAGGTGAGAACACTTTCTTGACTACTACATTTACTTTCACACTTCTACCTTTATCCTGTCTGTCAATTTCAAGCAGTATTTGGTAACTGAGTTGTACATTTCCATTACGGTTTCACAGGTGTGGTTACCAACGTGTGTCATCTGCTTGCATCCTTCATGGACTTGTAATGTGTGACATAGGTATGTTGACATTACATTTTCTAACGTATTTTGTCATTGTCCTAGCTAATACACATTTTCTAAATCACAGACTGACTCCTGAAATTTTTGTGCTTCAAGGGTGTTTATTGAAGTGCTATTTATTGGAGGGGGTGGTAAAATGATGATGGGTGATGGTGGAGGAATGTCCATGGCAGAGTCCAGTCTATTAGTCTCACAGGTGCATTGCCCATATGGGCATAGGAAGTGGAGTTGGGGCAGTTCCAATATGGACAGGGTTACAAAGTGGGACAGTGGGATGACAATCAGGGTGGTCTTATTTCTTGGCGGGGGTCTTGCCATTGTGCTCTGTCCTGTTCCTGGATCTCAGGGACCGCTTGCGGGGTGGTTCTCCGTCTGCAGGGGGTGGAGTGCTGGTGTGGTGGTCCTGTGGCGAGGCGTCCTGTCCACTAGCGCCGGCGGAGGTGGTGGGCAGTTCATCGTCCATGCTAGTGTCAGGGGCCCCTTGGAGTGCCATGGTGTCCCTCATGGTGTTCTGTATGTCCTTCAGCACCCCTAGGATGGTGCCCAGGGTGGAGCTGATGGTTCTGAGTTCCTCCCTGAACCCCAAATACTGTTCCTCCTGCAGGCGCTGGGTCTCCTGAAGCTTGGCCAGGACCGTAGCCATCATCTCCTGGGAGTGGTGGTATGCTCCCATGATGGAGGAGAGGGCCTCGTGGAGAGTGGGTTCCCTTGGCCTGTCCGCCCCCTGTCGTACGGCAGCCCTCCCAGTTCCCCTGTGTTCCTGGGCCTCCGTCCCCTGGACCGTGTGCCCACTACCACTGCCCCCAGATCCCTGTTGTTGTTGGGGTGGTGGGTTATCCTGGATTCCCTTTAGTGGTGGACACACAGCTGATTGACGTGTCCTGGGTATGGAGGTATGGGCCCGCTGGGTGGGTGCTGTACTGGTGTTTCCAGAGGGTGGAAGGTCAGTGTTGGCTGTGCCTGTGCGAGGTGAACCGACTGTCCCGAGGCGCACGATGGTCCGGGCTGGTCATCTGGATCCAGTTGGCCAGAGCTGCTGTCATCACTGTGGGCCTCTTCTGTGGGTGGGGTAGAGATGTCTGGACCCTCCTGTCTGGTGACGTTAGGTAGTGGTCCTGCAGGGGTGTAAAAGCATGATTATTGCATCTGTGTGTGTCATGGTGTGCAATGGGTGGGTGAGCGTGTACCCCAGTGCTAGCATTCCTGTGTGGGGCCTTGTGTGATGATGGTTAGGGGGTATTATGGGTATGTTCAGTGGGCATGCTTTAGTGATGGGTGTCCATGCTTTGTTGTGTCAGGCAGGGCTTGGTGTTGGGATGGGTGGTTTGTGTTATTAATATATTAGTGAGGAGTTGGAATGATAGGGGAGGGGCTGAGGGTGGGGGAGTGTGATAGCACGCAGGTAGGGTGGGGGATATGATAGTTAAGATTTGACTTACCAGTGTCCATTCCTCCACCGACTCCACCAAGGCCCTCTGGATGCATAATGGTCAAGACCTGCTCGTCCCATGTTGTTAGTTGTGGGGGAGGAGGTGGGGGTCCGCCGCCAGTCCGCTTTACTGCGATGTTGTGCCTGGAGACCATGGAACGCACCTTCCCCCGTAGGTCGTTCCACCTCTTCCTGATGTCCTCCCGATTTCTTGGGTGCTGTCCCACTGCGTTGACCCTGTCGACTGTTCTTCGCCATAGCTCCATCTTCCTTGCTATGGAGGTGTGCTGCAGCTGTGCTCCAAATAGCTGTGGCTCTACCCGTACGATTTCCTCCACCATGACCCTGAGCTCCTCCTCGAAGAACCTGGGGTGTCTTTGATGTGCCATGGGGTGGTGTAGGTGATGTGTGGGATGGTGTATGTGGAGATGAGTGTGGTGATGTGTAGTGGTGTGTGGTGTTGTGTGGGTGATGGTGTTGTGTGCCTCTGTGTGGTGGGGTTGTCTATGCTGTGCTCTCTCTGTCGCCTTCGTCTATAATTCTTTGTCGTAGGGGTTTGTGGGTGATGTGGGTGTGTGTTTTATATTGTATTGGGTGTGTGGGAGTGGTGTTTGTATGTGTATCAGGTGTGTGTATTTTGAACTGTCCAATGTGGCGGTGTTTTGGAGATGTGTGTGTATTTTGAGCGCAGTGGTGTGTACCGCCAATGGAATACCACGGTTGAAAGACCTCCGCATGGATTCGTGGGTCATAATAGCATGGGCGTGTTTCTTTTGGTGTGACGGTGGAGGTTTTGTTTTCGCCAGTTTATCACTGACCTTTGTTGTGGCGGACTTGTGTGGGTGTCTGAATTTCGGCGGATTCCGAGATGTGGGTCATAATAGCTGTGGTGGAATTACGCAGCCGCAGCAGTGTATTGGCGGTCTTCTGCGCGGCGGTAAGCGGCTTTTACCGCCAATGTTGTAATGACCCCCTAAGTATGATTCCACACCACATGACGTCTGTCAACCTAATCCTGGTTCTCCGGCTAACTAGCAGCATCTCATCTCTGCCCGAGATGATTGTGGCAACTGAGCGCATGAGAAGTAGACTCCTCAGGGGAATCGTGGTCGATCAGATCCCATCCCTTCTCTCAGTTGCCAAAGAGTCTCATACAGGCAAAGACAACAAAGGCAGAGTATAGTTCAATGATAATTTATTGAAGTAACTACATCTTAGACAAAAAGGCATGTATTGAAATAACTAGGATAATAAAACACAATAAAAGCAAAGAGGTGGCTAACAGAGTAAAACATAAGAATAGTCCTACCATACTGTCACCAGGAGTGATGTATGTTTTTCCTGCCTTGACTATGTTTGAGCACAGCGTAATAAGCCTAACTTGCCCTTTGGGTTTCCCCCTGGGGGTACATCATACCTCATTCCTGGAGGAAGATGCGAAGATGCCCGTAGTCTAAAGAGACAGTGTGGGTCATTACGACCCTGGCAGAAGGCGGAGAACCGGCGGTAAGACCGCCATCAGGCTGGCGGTCTTACCTTGTAGAATTATGACCATGGCGGCCGTCACTTTACCATCGGCGGTATTTTGACCCGGCTTACCGCCGTGGATTTCCAGTGATTTGAACCGCCATGAAATCCATGGCGGTAAGCACTTTCAGTGCCAGGGAATTCCTTCCCTGGAACTGATAGGGGTCTCCCCAACCCCTCACCCCCAACCCGACTTCCTCCCCTACACCTCCCACCACCCTTGCCACCCCCCAAAGGTGGCAGGGCTCCCCTCACCACCCCGACCCCCAACATCACATAACTCACACACACCCAACACGCATGCAGGCACCACCAACACACACACACACACGCACACACACACCGACATACATGCCAACATCCACACACACAGTCAGACACGCACACCCACATTCAAACATACATGCACACATCCATACAGACATACCTACAGACATACATGCACTCATTTCCAAACATGCATCACCCCTACAAGCATACACGCACTCACACACCCCCTCTACATACTCAGACACACACCCCCATGCACGCACACAACACACAACACCCCCCTCCCCTAACGGACGATCGACTTACCTGGTCCGTCGATCCATCAGCAGGGGACGGGAGCCATGGGGGCAGCTCTGCCGACACCACACCACCACAGAACACTGCCACAGTACGTGATTCGCTGGGCGGTGTTCTGTTGGCGTGGCGGTGGAGGTGGAGCAACCTCCACTTCCCTGCCTCCCGCCAGTATGGCTGCTGGCGGCTCTCCGTCCGTAAAGAGACGGAGAGCTGCCAACAGTCATAACAGGCCAAGCGGCAAACCGCCTGCACGGCGGTCCCTCGGCGGTCTTTAAAAAAGACCACCAAGGTCAAAATGACCCCCAGTGTCCCCATGTGGATCAGGGGTCTGGCCGTCTAGGCAAGTAGCTGCAGTGAAGCGATCAGCAATCAGCATGCAGTCATGGTCATCTGGTTGGAATCTCCCTCTAACATGTCTGGGACAAAGGGGTGTTTTTATAATAAAATAGCTAGCATTCTAAGAAATAGTCCCTAGGTATGAGTATGTGTTTTCTATGAATGTTGGAGACACAGCATACCACGTTTGTCGGCAACCCTATCTGACTGTAACCTTGGAGAAAACACAAAGTGAATAAAATGTCCTACTAAGAATGCAATGCTTTCCTAGACGAAAGTACAATGAGATAAAGAAAATAAAACAGCTCCGCAAATGTTGCTACTGCTAGGAAAAAAAAGCAATGCTGAATAAAATGTACACAGCGGCAGGCCTGGTTAACATGAAACAATGTATCTAAAACATGGCTAAAATAGCTATACAACACCCTCCTCTTGCCGGTCAAAGGTGGTTATTAAAGCTTAATAAAATTGAATGATTTCACACATTTTTTTTTTTAATGTATATAAGTCAGTAGTGACAAGTTAAGAGACAAAGAGGAGGGAAAATGACAATTTAAACAAGCCAAATTCAACAGTTAGTGTCACTTTGGAAGTCTCCAATTACATCCGGGACAATTGAAGCCAGGAGACGTTCTACTTCAGCCGGTAGTAAAATATCTAAATCATGTCCAAGGAAAGTCACAGAGCATTCGTATTCCAAAGCCTGAGCTCCAGCTCAGACAGCAGCATTCCGTATCATGCCCTCCATAAGGTTATGAGTCACAGAATCCATAAAAGGCAACTCATAAACAGCTTCCCGTAGCAGACGCACCGTCAACACGCATCTCTGATAATGAGCCCTCAGCGAGAACATCAACAGATCAGCGTCCAATAAAAGTAAGCGCTGCGTAGGAAGACAGACTTTCAGTGTACATTCAAAGAGGCACCAGAGGCATCGAAACATGGACTGAACACAATCCAAAACCAGTCGGAATGACAAAGACCAGTCACACTCCAGTTGTTCCAGGAGTGGTGCTCTGAAATACTGTATCATGCGTTCATGACACAGTTGTGCTGGTGTTAGCGTTTTCAGTGCTCTTTGCTGTGATGGGACACAGGCAGATGAGTCTGAAGAAAAGTCATCAGCATTGGCAAAATAACCATCATTAACACAAACAAATGTTAGAGGTGTGTTTTCAAGAGGAGAAGCTGCTTGAGATTCCTGCAGTGGTGTATAGTTCATTACAATATTCATTTGTGTAGTATTTGTAGAAAGTTGCTCCGTATTAGCAGAAATCAATGTAGAAGTAGTTGTCAGTGGAACCAACAAAAACTAATTTTCCATCCTCCCCATTGTCAGAGAGGTATCAATGTTGCTGTTGAAGACTTGTAGGGGACCATCCTAGTCTGTAGTGGGAGGGATCCAGGCACTCAAGAGTCCTCTAGGTCAGCTGTGGAGAATCGGCCACATGGTGTAGCTTGACATTGCGATGGAGACAAAGTGATTTTTTTTAGAGCCAGGCAGCGCTGGTAGGATCACAGTTCTGGTACCGTGTATTCCCAGGACTGGAACTTGTGCTCGGTAAGAAGGACCAAATTCCTTTTTCCACAGTAATCTTTTTATGCACCAGATCCCCAGCTTGTAGATATTACTGGTACATCCCCGTTTCCAAAGGAGGAAGCATTGGCAGAAGCGTTGTCATCGCGGAACTGTTGTACGTCCTTCAAGACAGTGACACAATCATTTATGTCAAAGGGTGTATCCGCTGCCTCCACACCAGGACCATCAAGATCTGGAACATACATTTGAGTTCCAAAAAAGGCATTCATATGATGGACACCCCCCAGGGACCTTCTAGGCAGAGTGCTCTCTAGACTCCATATAGGTGTGTAAGCCAGCTACGATCTGTGCCTAATACTCTAGCTGTTAAGGATTGCTTTAAATCTCGTTTTGTTGCTCCACAACACTATTTCCCTCAGGATGAAATGGAGGCAAGTAATGTAGTTGGACCCTTAATGAAACCATGGCGTCTCTGTAAGCTCTTTAGGCAAAAGCAGGGCCCCTGTCCAAGTGGAAAGCCGCAACTGCATATGTGCCGATAAAGACTAACTATTAATAACAGTTCAAGCGTCAGCCAAGTACAGCCAAGCATTGTGGCCAAACCCACAGAAATCTGGAGCATGAGTCAACAGTGACTAGAATGTATTTGTATGCACTATCTGGTGTCAAGGGACCACAATGATCCAAATACACACATCGCAACACGCTGATGTCCTAGTGTGTGTACAACGTGGACATTGGGTAGTTTTTCCTTCAGAGCTGCTACCTTCCCCCACAGAAGTCTGTGTTTAACGGTGTTACCTTTTGAATCTCTGAACCCATTTTGGCGCCAGTAACGCAGATATTAATTGAAAGACTGGACATAATAATATGAATCACAGACAATTAACATCTGTTTAGGATCTGTGTGTTCCACTGCCATCACCAGAGCATTGAGCTCTGAAAGTTGTGCAGTGCAATCTCCTAAAGTCTGAGTATAAGTATTTTCTGGATGTAACTTGCCATCCTTCATCTAACCACTCACGACTGCGAAAGCGGAGTATTGATGTATTGTTCCTTTCGCTGGTTGTGCTGAACCATCAGTGTATAATATTTTATGATATTGTTCGATGGGCAATGTATTTCCTCAAACTGGATACTCAAGTTCATAGTGTGAGAATTCTTGGGTATGTAATTTGGAGTCAAGGACATAATCAACATCAATGGCTGTCAGAGACGTTGCCCATTGTATCCAATGTGGATGTAGTACTTTAGAGTTTGGAACACTCGCTATAGTAACGTCCTTGAGTGCTGGAATCGGTGATATGACAATGATGCGCTTTTTTAAGGACCGCCATCTGGACAGCAGTGAGGATTTTCTCAGTGGGAGCAAAGCGTTGTTCAGCTGTGGATTATAAGTGTGATTTATATGCAATTGGGACAGTCTCACCCTCATTAAATATCACATAGGGGAAACCTATGGCACTAGCAATTACTCTGATGACCAGATGTTTTCTATTGTCCCTTGTATGCAAGTGTTTTGCTTCAAGCATGTCTTTCTGCAAAGCTTTCAGAATGTGTGTGCATTCGACTGTCCTAAATTTATCAGTCAAATCAGGACGTATTAAGTGGTAAAATGGTTTAATGCGTTGTGCACAATCGTATCCGAGAATCAGGGCACTAAGGAAAGCTATTTTGGTTTCTTTGATGTTGAATTTGTAGCCGATTTCTGCAAATCCTAGTGGGTGGGCTACCTGCCATAAATGTTGCATGAGGTCGTCTGTGAGATATATGTCATTTACATATGACAACGCTTCAGGGTCGATGTTGTGAACGATTGATGTTACACGAGCTGGGAACAGTCCTGGGCTGTTCTTTTACCCCTGTGGGAGTCGGCAGAATTTTTCTGAGAGCCAAGTGTGCTAAAACGTGTTAGGTCCATACTTTCAGGTGCTATATTTTGGCAGAAATACCCGTTGGATATATCCAGGGTAGTCTTATATTTTCTGCGCACTATATTGTTAATAAGTGCCATGCTATGTGCATTTTGTAGTGCAAATGTTCTTGTATGACTGTTTAAATGTCTATAGTCTAAGACTATTCTATATGAATGGTCAGGTTTAGCGACTGGAAATAATCGATCCATGGATGAGTCTGAGAGTTCAATTACACCCTGGTACTTGTTTTGCTGTACTTTTGACTGAGCCAAGATATACACACTAAAAGGAGTCTAAAGGATTCTCTGGAATACACTTCTTAATCTGAAGAAGACATTTATTACAGCTTTTTGCAAGGTTCATTAAGGAAGGTTTGAGTAGTAAAAAGTGTACTTTCAAAATGTGCAACAACAAAGTAAGACCATGTGTAAAGAATCTTCAATCTATGAACATCAAATATATAAATGCAAGGAAACAAACACTTATATTAATATATAGATATATATTCATGCACAACGCAAAGCAAATAATACAAATTCATCACCGTAGGGCCTGTAAGATGCTTCATCTTTCTCATGCCAGCAAGAAGATGACCCCGTTCAACTGCGAGAAAGAGATCTCTGCCCTCATAGGGCAGATGTCAGGCATTTGACGTCCAATCCTGACCGAGGTCTCAGAATTCACCACTACTGAGCAGGGCCATCTTTTTATATCTTAAAGTACCGGAGAAGGGCTTTCTGGAAAAACCCCTCCCATAAAAAAGAAATATTCAAAAATGCTGGCGAATGTAGGTCAGAGTTGAAAGAAGCAGGTTGGAACTGGCCAGTTTCCCAAATTGTCTCTCTCAAGGTGAAACCGTTCCCTAGTTGCACTAAAAAAATTAGTCTGGTACATTCTTATCATGCTGACCGCCTACCTCCTCTGTATTATGTACTAGTTCTAGGTGATAATATGTCCTAGCTCTTCAGTGAGAAAGAAAACACGCAGAAATAAAAAGCATGTTGCATAACATGTCTGTACAGAAAAATACTTGCATCTTTAACGTGGTGGTGAAGCTAAGCTGAACACAAAATGGAATCTAGGCTGAATACAAAATGGAGTCTATAACCAGGGACCACTAACATGACAGTGGGCAACTAAGCCAGGTGCAAAGTGGTTCAAATTGCAAAGTGGTGAGACATGACATCAGTGGTCAACACAGAAATATCACTACATTCCAGCCTTTGACCAGTGAGTCGTGTAGCCTATAGGTTTACACTTTTTGCGGTTTAAACATTGCAAGCAAATTAGGAATACACTGTACACAGCAACATAATGATATAATAATAAAGAACTAATGCTACAAAAATTCCACCAAAAGCTTTGCGTAAATGTCCGAAATCAGGTAACCATTGAAATAACCAGTTCCACCATCCCTGATCTATATCCTGCTTTACCCCTTTTACTAATGTATATAGGGTATCAATGTGGGCCTGGATAGATTTAGGGTGGTCAAACAGATTAAAACAACACATGCCTTCAAATTCATTGCAACAATGGTTATTTTTTAGCAAAACATATTCTATAGCAGCTCTGTTTTGTAATGCAGCTTTCCTGGTATCAGGCACATCTAGTAAAAATTCAGATAAAGCAATAGAAGTATGTTTAATATTTGTAACTATTAGACAAGCACGTTTGTTGATTACCCTGGTATTGTATACAGTTAAACCAGGCACACCTGCAATGGAAAGACTTAAGCTTAGATACTCTGATTGGGATAATAATTGAATATCTGAATCACAATTTTCATCTAGTTGCATAGTGTCTCTAGGATAACGAGTATGTATAGATTTAGATAGAAACATCATGAGTCCCAGGCGTGTAAAAGTACACGGCCCGCCCGTTATGTTAGCCGGAATGTAAGTGAAGGTCAGGTCACTAGATGACAACAAACCATATGATTCTACATATTTTTGTAATGTCTGTTCGTTCGGTAAAACACAAAACTCTTTCCCACGGTAAATTTTGAGAGGTTGATATTTTCTTTTCTAAGCACAATTTAATGCATTTTCCAATGTCACGAGAATTGCAGGGCATGTAGTAACACACGTCACTGGTAGTAATGTTGTAGGTAATTATCTAACTGAGATTGTCCCACTTTTCATTGGTTGTTTCCTGACAGTCCCTGCAATACTTATAGGGACTGAAGTGGGTTTCAACATCATGTTCTTGCACATCTTTATCACGGTTAATAGCATTGAAAATTTCTAACAAGATGCTTGTTGGCGTTGGTATGGCGATCAAACATGTTGAGAAAACATCTACAGTGCTTCGCATTGCGCCCATGCAGAAGTCAGATCTGTTGAGCACAGTTTGCGCCAAATGAATCCAAATGTTGTCATTCAGATGCAGTAAAGGTGTTGCATGACGTGATCGATCAATCAAGTTGAGATTGGGGGTGTTAGGTCTCTCCCGACCTCACACACCCAAAAGTAGACACACGGAACACTTGCAGGAAAAACAAGCTGTAGTATGATCATTCTCACAAATAACATTTATCAGCTGGAATATGTTCCCATTTTTCCTTTCCTGGTTTCATAATCAACAGAACATTATTGGGGCCCTTTGCTATAATTTCTGCAGGTTCTGGAGGGCCATTTAGGGATTCAATTCACACTTTAGCACCAGGATTTTTATCAGTGGAGCCAAAGCCTCCCTCCCCATGTACAGTAAGAAGGGCTGAGGCAGTCCCCTTCCTCACCAATCCTCCATACACTGGAATTATGGCAAGTTGGGCAATTCTGTCTCCAAGTTGAATGAATAAGTCAACTTCTCCACTATTTAACAGAATACCTTTGATTTCTCCTTGTTAATCTGCATCAATCACTCCCCCTAATATCTAAATACCTTTGAGGGCCAACCCAGCACAGGGAGCAATCAATCCAAAATGCTCTGGGGGAATCTGTACTCCAAAACCTGTTTCACACACTGCTATGTCTCGGGGTTTCAGTCTGTAAGCTTGTAAAGCATGTAAGTCAAGACCTGCAGATTTAGGTGTGGCTCTGTAAGGAGCTAAGGCTCCAGGTTTTATTTCCCAGTATGTAATGGCATTGGTGACAACATGTGGTTGTATTTGCAAAGCTAGAGTTAACATTCGCATCAAAGGTATTTTAGCATTTGTTAATGGTCTATTGTTCAGAATCTGGAGGGCTTCATTTAAATGCTCTCTCCAATTTTTTTAATTCCATGAGATAATTTTCGCAATTGAGCTTTCAGTAAACCATTCATTCTCTCAATCAGTCCTGAGGCCTGTGGATAATAAGGAATATGATATTTCCTCTGAATATTGTGCTGAGAACAGTAGTCCTGCACCAGTTTGCCTTTGAAGTGTGACCCCTTATCACTCTGGACCTGGAGTGGTACTCAATAGTATAACATTAACAAGTCTAAAGTTTTGATAGTATTGTGCTGAGTAGCATGTTTACAAGGTACAGCAATCAGGTATCCAGAATAAGTGTCCACTACGGTGCAGGCGTATTGACACCCGCGACTAATCGGTAGTGGTCCATTGTAATCAATTTGCCATATCTGTCCTGGTAACTTTCCTCTCCCCAATTGACCTTTAACTTTTTGTAGGACAGATCTCTGTTGTGTGTGCTGACAAATAGGACATTGCAAGATTACCGTTTTTATCAAGTCTAGGGGAATATGCATCCCTTTAATCTCTGCCCACCTTTAAGTGGCTTTTTCTCCCAGGTGTCCACATTTTTGGTGCGCCCATTTAGCAATCCCCACCAAATCAGAATCCGGTATTGCCACTTCTGTCTCAAAAATTTTGGCTTTATCGCCTGCAAGGGAATTGAACCATCGTTCTAATGAGTCAATGGGACAATGAGCATCCACATGATAAACTGAGACTTTACTTTGTTCTAACATTTCCCAAATTTCCTGCCTCAACTCTTTGCCCCACGCCTCCTTTGAGTGGATAAATCAGTTATGTGCATGTTTTGGGAAGCCAAGTGGCCAATCCATTGGCAGTGGACCAAGAATCAGTGTAAATATGACAAGTCCCAGGCATCTCTTTCTTTAGAGCCTGATACACAGCATACCATTCTGTATATTGGCTACTTTTTCCTTCTCCTGTGGTGGTTAGCGACTTTTTGGCAACTGGATTGTATGACACTGCTTTCCAATGCCTTATGGTACCCACATATTTGGATGAACCATCCGTGAACTATACATGTTTTTTATCCTCAGGGGACAAGGATTCAAATGGCGCAACCCATCTTACTGGTGACTCTTTTACCTGTGGTCCCTCCTGCTCCCTTCCCTCATCCTGTATAGGGGCTTGTGATGCCTGTTCACGTAGGGCTGCAGTGCCTGCCGGTCTTACTCGAGCCCTGTCTTGATGTACAATTTCCAGTGTTTTATGCTAGCCTTTTGTGCATGTCCTATACAGTGAGATTTAGGTGAACTCATCAACCACTTCATAATTGGTATTTCAGGTCTCAGAATTACATTATGACCTAGTGTTATTTGCTCAGTATCCACTAGAGCCCAATAACAGGCCAAAAGCTGTTTTTCAAAAGGAGTATAGCACTCCCCAGAGTCAGGTAGTTTTCTGGTCCAAAACCCCAGGGGCACCCTCGTTCTTCCTTGTTTTTGCCACAAACTCCAATTTGCATATTGTCCCTGAACAGTTACATGTAACTTAATGTCTCCATCCTGCACTGGCCACAAGACTAAGGCCTGTTGAATTGCTTCCTTTGCCAAATCAGAAGCTGTTCACCCCATTCAAACTCACGTTTCTTCCTTGTCACTTTGTACAGAGGGCCCAAAATCTGACTCAAATGAGGAATGTGCTGTCTCCAAAAACCACACAATCTGAAGAATTTCTGTGTTTCCTGCTTAGTGCGGGGTGTGACAAACTCAAGAATCTTTTCCTTTGCTTGTGGCAACACCTCTCTGGGTTCTTGATTCCAATGAATACCTATAAACTTCACATTTTGAGATGGTCTTTGTGTCTTATCTGTGTTAATCATCCATCCCTTAATCTGCAAGAGTTCCACTACTCTCTCCAAATGAATCTGCACTTGTTCTCCTGTCTCTCCCTGAATCATCACATCATCAATGTAATAGGTCAGTTGCACATCCGTAATGACAGATACTTCATCCAGGTGCTCTGCCACCAGCCGGTAACAGATAGTGGGACTATGTATTTACCCCATGGGTAAAGATAACATCTTAAATTGCCTGCCGCCATGGGAGAATGAAAATTGCTCTTGGCATTCTGACGCCAATGATATAGAGAAAAACCCATTGGCGATGTCAATAGTGGCGTACCATCTCACTGTATGTTTCTGTATCTGTTCAATCAAAGTGATGGTATCTGGGACAGCGGCTGTCAAAGGAGGTGTATTTTTATTCAGCTCGCGATAATCAATTGTCATTCTGTACCGCCCGTCAGGTTTACATATGGGCCATAGAGGATTGTTCCATTCAATAGTAGCTGGAGCTATTACACCAGCCTCAATCATGTCTTTTATAGTTTCACTTATTCCATCATGCTCTCCAGGAATGCGATACTGTTTCAAATGAATTACCTTAGTTTCCAAGGGCACCTTCACTGGGGGAATTTTTAAACGATCCACTTTCATGGCAGCTGCTGAAATGTATCTTTTTATTCCATCATCCAAATACAAGGTCACTCCTTTCAAAATGTCAATTCCAAGTATGTATTCTAAAAGAGGTACAATCAGCAAAGTATATTCTATTTTTGAGGTTCTCCCTATTTTCATTTGGACTGTGATTTGTACAGCGGGGGTCTGCCTTCTCCCCAGACCTGTGATGGTGTAATGCGGTCTGTTAAACTTCTTAGTGTTCCCATAAATCAAAGAGGCCTCCGTTCCGGTGTCAACTAAGGCTCGAACATTTTGCACATTTTTGTGTTTCCAATGTATTTCTAAATCAACATGAGGTCTGTTATCTCGACAAGCCCAACGTTGTACTGGAGCTTGGCCAGTTTCTAAAGGAACCTAGGACACAGCCTTTCTTAAGTATATTTTCTTTATTCCAGTCCAGCTGTATACATCCAACCCTGGCAGATCCCAGCAGCTAACTGAGTCCACCTCACATTCTACTCAACATTCCACAAGTTGCTAAGCACTAATAGACTAACACCACTATAATACAACTTATCTCCCCCCTTACAATAACAACAAATTCAACACTATAAAAAAACTGATTATTCATAATACATTTCTATAAATAAAATAAAACATATATAGTTGAACATCAACCTTACTCAGTATAGTAGTTTTTCAAATATTCAGATCTCTTTGTTACTCTTTGTAGCCCTTTCCTAAAACACCTATCAGCATGACCATCACCCATCTGTACCTGCTTTTCCCACATCTCCATCTCCTTAGCCCAACACTTAACTACATCCACCATGTTCCACTTCTTTCCATCATTCAACACCACACTCTATTTCTTTACCTTGACAACCTGTTTAGGTTCAGACCACTTAGACAGACCCTTTTTCGTGCCTTGCCACAACCTAGTACGCACCCAATAACAGACAACAAAATTACATGCTTTAAAGTTTCCCAAACATCTCTCGTCATATTTCCCTTGTTTTTTTTCTACACCCGACAAGACACTTTTCACATTGCACATTCTCTTTCCTGCTCTTCCCATCCATCCAGGAACGGCTTTCGTACAAGGCTTCCTACCCTTCAATAACACAAACGGAGTTTCTAAAGTTGTTGAATGTGGAGTAGTGCGATAATTCCACAACATTTTTTTTATTTCAGATCTCCAGTTCAAATGGTTCTGTAGTGAGAGTTGAATATTATCACCTAAAACCCTATTAAATCTTTCAACCAATCCATTTTCTCTAGGATGTGCCACAGCAGACCTAACGTGCTTGACACCACATTCCGCTAAATAATGTTCAAATTCTTGTGATGTAAACTGCGTGCCATTATCCGTTACAATCTCTTCTGGATAACCCTCCCTTTTCCAAATTTCTTCACAGAATTCAATCACTACATCAGACTTTGTATTCCTCACCATACTAACCTCTGGCCACTTTGAGTGATAATCCATCATGACTAAAGGAAATTGTTTTGCTCCATCACCAAATACAAACGGCCCACACATATCCATTCCCACTTTCTGCCATGGTTTCTTAGGAAAAGGTATTGGTACCACAGGTGTTTTTTCACACAAATGTGTTTTGTCACTGCAAGCACAACTCATGCAGTTTCTGACAAATCTTTCAACTTCCCTGTCCATTCCCGGCCACCAAAAATCCTCCCTGGCTTTCCTTTTCGTACCTGACATGCCTCCATGCCCATCGTGCAATATTTCCAGTACTCTCTGTCTCAAATCACGAGGTACAATTAACTTGTCGCCTCTTCTAACCAGGTTTTTCCTGAATCGACAATTCCGACCATACATTCTTGTAATTCCTTACCGAATCTACATCATCACCTATATCAGACCAGCATTTGTTCAAATTCTTTTTCACTGCTAGTAACTCGGCATCTTTCATTTCTGCTTTCACCCACTCCTCCTCATTTATAGCATTTATCTTCACGTCCTGAATACTCACCACAATCCAGTCTTCTGCTTCATCTACATACATATTTTCTAATGGCAATCTAGAAAGACAGTCGGCATTGCCATTCATTACCCCTGGAACATATTTCACAGTGAACGTGTATTCTTGCAATCTATATAACCATTTTGCAATCCTTGAAGATGCACGACTCGCTCCTGAAGTAGTGAAAATATCTACTAACGGTTTATGATCAGTATGCAACTCAAATTTCCTTCCCCAAACGTAATTTCTAAAATGCTGTATGCCCCACCAACAAGCAAGAGCCTCTCTCTCTACAGCCGAGTACGTTGCCTCAGCTCCCTTCAGCGTACGTGAAGCAAAAGCTATCATCCGCTCTTTCCCATCATGCACTTGCTTCAACACAGCACCTAGTCCATACATACTAGCATCAGTTGCTACAATCGTGTGATAATGTGACACAAACGGATTCAATTCAACAGCATCAACAATGTTTTTTTTCAACTTGGCAAACGCTTGTTTACATTCTTCTGACCACACATACCTTTGATTTTTTTTCATCAACATCCTCAGAGGTTGTGCAATATCGGCAAAATTCCTCACAAACTTGGCATAGTATTCAGCCAGCCCAAGGAAAGACCTTAATTGATCTTTATTAGTCGGCCTAGGTGCTTTTTCAATTGCTTCCATTAAACTGACCTTAGGCTTAACACCATTTCCAGAAATCCTATGTCCTAGATACTCCACGCTCTGACGTGCAAATTTACACTTGTCCGGTTCAACCGTTAACCCAGCATCCTCTAAAACACAACATACCTTACTTAACATACGATCGTGCTCATACATATTTTCTGCCCAAACCAATACATCGTCCTGAAAAAACCTAACGCATTTCATGTGTTCCAACAGATCTTGCATAACTCTCTGAAAAACTGCTGAAGCAGATGCAAGCCCAAATGGCATGCATACAAACCTAAAAGCCCCTTCAGGAGTAACAAATGACGTGAGATGACGAGAATTAGGATGTAGCATGATTTGATGATACGCATTTGAGAGGTCCAATGTTGAATACACTTCACCCCCTTGAATTCCACACAACAATTCATTAATGTTTGGAATTGGATGTCTATCAATCCATATATTTTCATTAAGATCTCTTAAATCCACACATATTCTTAATTTTCCATTCGGTTTGCGGGCCAAAACAACCGGGCTTAACCACTCCGAAGCTTCTATTCTTTCAATCACACCTAAGTTTAACAATCTTGATAATTCCTCTCTCAGTGCCTCTCTCAGAACAACCGGTACACTCCTCACCTTATGCACGCTCGGAACCGCCCCTTCCTTTAACACGATGGAGTGTTGAAATTTTTTTAAGCATCCTAACTTACTACTAAAAAGATTTGGAAATCTCTTCCTCCACTTGTCAGCATCCTCTTGTATAACTGATATAACCTGTACTTACTACTAGGGTCCAACACTACCTTTAAACTCCTCTGTTCACCCCAACCCAATAGACATCGCCCACACTCCACAACATATACATCACAAACTACTTGTCTACGATTTAACATCAAATTTCTTTGGAAATACCCCAACACAGGAATTTTGTTACCACCATAACCCACCAAATCCACATCAGCATTAACCAACTCTTGACCACCCACCTTCTCCCATGTTGTTTTATCTATAAGAGTATATGGTGAACAGGAGTAAGCCCACATGCATACCATTACACCATTTACACTGATTTCACACTTGGGGGGTGAATACCTAGTAAGTTCTAATGTAGAAATATTCTTTTCCTCACACACAGACATAACATCAAGCATCAATATTTCAATATGGTCATCTTTTAACTCATCACAACTGCTGGAACTTTCACGTTCACCTCTTGCTTGTGTACCCTCATATAAATAATTCACACTACTCTTTTTGTATAACCCTTTCTTTTGATTGCACATTTTTGAAAAATGCCCCTTCTTGTCGCATGAGAAACATTTGACATCTTTCGCAGGACAACTTGTCGAAGATGCCAAATGTTTTGTACTTCCACATTTATAAAAAAAAAAAAATCCATCCGACTTGTTTAAATTTCTAGAGATCTTAACAGAATTCACTGCTTGTATTAATGCATTCTCATCATCTTTCATATTCAATTCTCTTATATACTTCGATGTACTTTCTACCCGTTTTGCAACCCTTATTGTCTCATCCAAAGATGGTTTCTTCAAATTTAATAACTTTTCCTGAATCTTCAAACACTTTGTACGATTAATTAATTGATCTCTGATGATTTCTTCATGTAAATCTCTAAATTTACATGTATTTGGTAATGTGTGTAATGCACTAACAAACTGATCCACAGATTCATGCGCAGCTTGAGTTCTGGAAAAAAAACGATGTCGCTCAACAACGATGTTTAGTTTCCGACCAAAGTGTTCTTCCAAAGCTTCCAATGCTCTTGTATACACATCGTCTACATCACCATTCTCTTCCTCATCTGAACCCCTACCTTCGCTAGTTGATAAACTTGCAGCCGGTAATATTTTCAAAATTTTCCTACCTTCCACCCCCAAGTTGTGTTTTAATAAAGCAAGCTTCCTTTTATCAGTGAAAATCGCCCCACCTAAAGCTTCCAAATAAGTTTCAAATGTCTCTCTCCAATCCTCCCATGACATGCTTGGTTCACCAGGTGTGCCCAAAAATATAGGTGGAGGTGAAATAGATTGCATTTTACTACTTTATACAATATATTATATTTTAAAGTTAAATATAATGTAAAATATCAACACTGAATTAATGACTCAATCAAATAAAACAATAAACTAACATAAAAAACGTAGTCACCGTTGTCTTTCGATGAATCCACTAGAAAAGTCCTGAAGTTCCACGCGCGATCAAAAACGATGCTCTCCCATTTAAACCACCGATCCATGTCTTTGTAGGAAAACAAACCAATGGGTTTGTTTCTATGGGCGGTTTCCCTTTTATTCACACACGCAGCGTTGTGACGTACCCACATCAATCTGCATTCTCCTTGCGGACCCGGTGAGTCAACACACGAGGTAAGAGACGCGCGACTCGTAACCGACTGACGCGCGACTCGTAACCGACTGACGCGCGACTTGTAACCGGCTGACGCGCGACTTGTAACCGGCTGACGCGCGAGGGCCTCGCAACGGCAATCGCGCGAGCTTAAACAAAATTAAAATGAATAATATGTCTTCTTACACGCTGCCGCGTTTTCAATCAATGCGTAGACAATCAACCACGAACAATGGCACAGTGTCCCAGCTGTTCACTGGGCAAAACAAACAGCTCCTTCCACTCTTCACAACGTCCGTCCACTGCCTCTAATTCGCGGGACCTGAAAACGTGTCCACTGCCTCCAATTCACGGGACAGTGTGAAATCCAACAGTTTCAATTCGCAATTTTCCAATAAAAATTTTCCGTTCAGCAAATAAACGGAAAAAATAAAATACCACATCCATCCAAATCAGATGCTCTGCCAGGGTTGATTCCTATATATGACATCCCATCCTCGTCGCCACTAAAGGAACCTAGGACACGGCGTTTCTTAAGTATATCTTCTTTATTCCAGTCCAGGTGTATACATTCAACCCTGGCAGATACCAGCAGCTAACTGAGTCCACCTCACATTCTACTCAACATTCCACAAGTTGCTAAGCACTAATAGAATCTTAACTAACACCACTATAATACCACAGTTTCCTAGTCTGATTTAAACCTGTCAACTTTCGCCCAAGTGAGATCTGGATATCTGCTTTCATATTTGGGAGCAGGCTCGCCCCCGTCCCTGTTCTCAAAGGTTAATCAGTTACCGTGCAGGTTTTCCTCACTCTCTCGTGAGGAAATATTTTTATCCCTTTCCGTTCCTTCCCTTGATATCTGTGATTGACTCTGCGTTTCATGCTTGTTAACTTGCTTGCTTATCTTTTTCCTGCTTTCCTTTCAATCTAAACCCCTTTTACGGTACATTTCCCACAAGCTTTTGATATCTATCCATCAATCTGTTCATTTTTGACACCATCTTTTAGTAGCGCCGTAAACATGTCTTTTCTGGACACTCTGTTGTTATCTGTGCAACCCTCAGACCTTGAAGATCTCTCAGGTTTATCCCAAATTCCTAATTCACCTAACTCTCTGACTGCTTCTAATACATGTTTCAAGGCCTGCCCTGTCTGGTTGCTTAATAAAGTCATAATTACTTGCTTAGAGGCAGGTGCAGCAAAGCAAATTATTTTGATTCTTATTGGCACAGTAAGCTGTCCATCTAACAACTGGTGTGCAGTGCCCAAGAAAATAGCAGATTTCATTGCCTCTTCCTTAATTCTTGGCATTGCATCACATAATGTATACCAGGGTTTCTCAATGGGAGGCCACACTGCATCAGTGGGGTACTTCAAATTACATCCCTCAATAAGTAGTTGTAACAAAGTAGTCTTGTGGTTTCCTTGAAAACCCCTGAACTGTTCCAGTATTACTGGATCAGAACTTAGAGTACAGAACTTGCGAGATTCCCCAATATCTGACATTACACCGGAGGCACCAGTTTCGAACAACCTCACTACCCAAGCAAGTAGGGACTCCCCTGTTCTCTGTTTAAAACAATCCATAATGTCATTTACTTCTTGCTGAGTGTAATCTTCTAAAGCATGTAATGCAACTCCTGCTTGATCTTGTGGTGAGTGCTGCAGTTTTTGTCTAAAGATTGGTTGCGCACGCACCACATTGTGCTCATGTAGGTCCCCCTGTTCCCCACCTTTTTCACTCTCCTCTTCACTACAGTTTGACGGCTCACTGCCTGTCCAAATGGTATCTGTCCAAGACGAATCTGGGCACCAATCCAAACCAGCATTAGCAATGACTAAATTAACTTTTTTCTGATTTATCCTTCCTCTACGTTTATGATATCTGTTTTGAGCTATTTTGATCGCAGCTCGTTCTGCAATGGTATGATACATGTCTGCCTTATCTTGTAATAATTTATTTTGCCAAGACAACATAGTAACACTATTCTTTGAATCCACAAGCTGCTTTTCCAGTTGCTCATTTACCTTTTCTAACTGTTTATATTTGTCACACATTTTTCTATAGGCAGACAGAAGTATTCACCCCCCTCTGCCAAGAACTGAAAGATCATTCCCTTCAACTGTTTTTTTTTATTAAGCAAGACAGAACATCAGCTGGTTCTGCTTCATTCAAACATTCGTCCCAGCTTTCTGATAAACCAGCTGAATGTGAAAATTCACTAGCTAACTCATCATAAAGTGCACAGCACCATCCAGGAATTTGAAAAACACTCTTTTCACACACATTCTTAGAAGCAGATGCCTTAGTCTTCCTGCCAAACATATTTTTACTTTTAAATGTACACTTTTGGCCTACAAACCCTTCCCTTGCCGACCTACGCCAAAGTGTTTTGCTTTACTTTTGACTGAGCCAAGATATGCACACTGAAAGGACTTTTTGCAAGGTTCGTTAAGGAAGGTTTGAGTAGTAAAAAGCGTACTTTCAAAATGTGCAACAACAACATAAGACCATGTATAAAGAATCTTCAATCTATGAACAGCAAATATATAGATGCAAGGATACAAACACATATTGATATATAGATATATATTCATACACAATGCAAAACAAATAATTAATAAAAATTCATCACCGCAGGGCCTGTCAGCTGCTTCATCTTTCTCACGCCAGCAAGAAGATGACCGCGTTCAACTGCGAGAAAGAGATCGCCAACCTCACAGGGCAGATGTCAGGTATTTGCTGTCCAATACTGATCGAGGTCTCGGAATTCACCGCTCCTGAACAGGGCCATCTTTTTATATCTTAAAGAACCGGAGAAGGGCTTTCTGGAAAAAACCCGCCCATAAAAAAGAAATATTTAAAAATGCTGGCGAATGTCAGAGTTGAAAGAAACAGGTTGGAACTGGCCAGTTTCCCAAACTGTCCATACCTAGGCCAAACCGTTCCCTAGTTGCACTAAAAAAACATCAGTCTGGTACATTCTAAATGTACTGACTGCCTACCTCCTCCATATTATGAACTAGTTCTAGGTGATAATATGTCCTAGCTCTTCGGTGAGAAAGAAAGCACGCAGAAATAGAAAACACGTTGCATAACATGTTTGTACAGTAAAATACTTGCATCTTTAACGTGGCGGTGAAGATAAGCTGAACACAAAATGGAGTCTAGGCTGAATACAAAATGGAGTCAATAACCAGTGACCACTAAAGTGGCAGTGGGCAGCTAAGCCAGGTACAAAGTGGTGCAACACGACATCAGTGGTCAACACACAAATATCACCACAGTACTCCAATCGATTGTGGATTTCCCTGTATGGTGCTTTAACCTCATAGTTCATAGGGTATTGCGGGTGTAGTTGGGATTTTATTGGTATTATGTGGTAGAGGGAAGCTTTGTCCCATCACACATGATTATGACATAAAGCAGGTGCCTGTGCCAGTGCCCAATCGATGGCATGCATTTCAACAAGCTTTCTTCGAACAAGGGGCAAGAAAGATTTTTCAATCACATCCTCTCCATAACGGAGATTGCAGATGAATTCTGGTGGCCAATATTTTTCAGCCAGCAAAATATCATAAACAAAGACGACGCAGTCCCTAAGATAGCGTCAACTATGCGTTCAATGTCCCCCTCTAACTGAATAGTTACTCTGTACACCGTTTCTGGTGCGGAGACACTCATGCCCGCAGTCTCAACTTGTAAGAAGTCATCAGTTGCTTTCACCTCCAAATTTTCTTGAAGATGCTGGCAAACTATTGTGACCTCTAATGCACTGTAGAGTAGTGCCAGTGCCCTTTTCTTGTTCTTCAGTAAAGCCCTCTTCTTGAGTGGCATGTCGAATTGTAACTGCTGACACTTTTTTATTTTCAAACTGGAGTTTTTGTTGGGGAAGGTTCTTTTCTTTTTTAACTGAAACTTCAAACAAGCGCTGTGAGTCCTTTCACGGTTTCACGTTCTCAGCTCGTTGCTCTGACCACCCACCTCTCTCACTGCATTTTTCCAGTGAGTCCTGAAAGGAACGAGATTGGCATGTATCAGTATATCTTTAAGGCGTTTTTATATTATCCCTTTTTCTAAGGCTATACCTATTTTGTGGGGTCTCCAGATGCAGAGATTCTCCCCTTTCATTTTTTAGGTGTTTTTTTATTTTTTTATCCCAGTGTTTTTTAGAACCTTCAAATGCTTGCTTGAGGCATCTTTGTTAGATCTGACTTGAAATTGTGGTTTTATTGGTCTGGCTCCCAGACTATCTCGACCAGTGCTAGAATAGGTCTCTGCAATAATCTTTGGTAGCTCCAGTTCATGGTCCTGTAGAGGAATATCACAGACCCGCATGCCCACTGTTAATGCAACTGCTTCCCCTTTATGATCCCTTAATATTATTGAGGACACTGTGGTGAAATTGCCCATTAATTGCCTCCCCAAATCCAGGGCTGCCACATATTAATCTCAAATTTGTTTTAAGTTGTTGGTGTACTGTGTGCAATAGTATAGAGCACAGCAAATGATGGACGGATGGACATGTGGAGTTTGGGGTCTCTGATCTCACAATTTAAAAATACATCTTTAGGTAAAGTTGATTTTGAGATTGTGTGTTTGAAAATGCCACTTTTAGAATCTGAGCATTTTCTTGCTTATACCATTTTTGTGGCGCTGCATGTTTGTGGATTCCCTGTCTGGGTCAATTTGACAGTTGGGCTGGTTGCACCTCACACTAGACAGTGACACAAAAGGAGCTGGGGTGTAGTCTGCATTTCCTGATGAGCCATCTGTGCTAAGAGGGAGGGGAGGAGTGGTCACTTACACCTGAAAAGGCTGTGCCTGTCCTCACACAATGTCCCCCTGGTGAGTGTCTGGAGCCTGGCCTGGGAAAGGCAGGATTTCACATTCAAAAGAGACTTTACTTTGAAGTAGGCTTACTTCAAAGAAGAAATTGGCTATAAGAATGGCACCCAACACCACAGACTTTAGATCACTTCTGGACATCAAGAGGAACCTCTGCCTGGAGAAGAGCTGAGGAGAAGTGCTGCCCTGTCTGTGACTGTGCTTTGTGGAGCTATCCTGCAGTTGCTGCTTATGCCAGAGTAAGAGGGCAAAGACTGGACTTTGTGTGCCTTCCATCTTGTGAAGAAATCTCCAAGGGCTTTATTTAGAGCTTGCTTCCTGTTGTTTGAAGTCTCAGGGACAGCAAACACTTCTCTCTGCCAGCACCTGGAGTCTCTGGAGACATTCCTGCTCTAACAAGTGGTGCCCTATTCAGTCCCTGGGCCCTTGAAAGGAAAGCTGGTGGAAATCCAAGGAAATCGACTTCGGACTGACGCCGCTGCTGAATCCGGTGACGCCGCCTGCAACCGACTCCGCGATCTTCACTGGAACGCGCCGACCTTCGCAGGCCCGACGTCGCTGCAGCCCTGCTGAAGTCCGTGACTCCGTGGAAGTCGCCGAACCACGTCGTGACCGATGCCGCTCGAAGTGCGTGGATTCAATGTTTTGCACAGACGCCGTGATCCCCGACTTTGCGAATCGACTTGTTTTCACTCTTCACCAAAGGTACTGTACTTGGTGGTCTACGCGACTCCCTGTCCGGCGCCGCTGGTGTCGGTTTGTTGGGAATGACTCAGTCACAACGCCGTGTTAACACCTCATCGAAGCATTTTGTGTTTCTAAGCACTATTTTTGAGTTTAATCTTTAAAAATTCATAACTTGACTTGTGTATGTCGGATGTTTGTCATTTAGGTCTTGTTTTGTTTGGATAAATATTTCCTATTTGTCTAAACTGGTGTTGTCTCATTTTTTAGTGTTTTCATTAAGTTACTGTGTGTGTTGGTACAAATACTTTACACCTAGCATTCTGAAGTTAAGCCTACTGCTCTGCCAAGCTCCCAAGGGGGTAAGCAGGGGTTAGCTGAGGGTGATTCTCCTTTACCCTGACTAGAGTGAGAGACCTTGCTTGAACAGAGGTTAACCTGACTGTCACCCACAGACCCCATTTCTAACAGAGACATAGTGAGTATTAGCCCTTTTAAGGTTCCAGCTTGAACAACCTACAGCTCACGATAGGTACTACCTATTTAGCTGAGGAGGAAATCTTCAATACCACGGATGTCTTTATATATAGTATTGAGGTGTCTTTAGCCATAAACGAGACAGAGATACTTAGGAGGATCTGAATATTAGTGCCTGACCAAACTTTGGTGGTGCAATGTTGCACAGGTTCTCATTATGCTAATGAGGCTACTGGATTTGGGGGACAGGATCACATGGATGGTGGGTACTAAGTATGATTCCACACCACATGATGCCTGTCGACCTAATCCAGGTTCTTCGGCTAACTAGCAGTACCTTGGTCTGGCCGAGATGATTGTGCAACAGGGCGCATGACAAGTAGACTCCTACGGGAATCATGGTCGATCAGAACCCATCCCTTTTTTCTCAGTTACTAAAGAGTCTAATACAGGCAAGGACAACAGAGGCAGAATATAGTTCAATAAGGATGTATTGAATTAACTGCATTTTAGACAATAAGGCATGTATTGCAATAACTAGGATGATAAAACACAATAAAAGCAAACAGATGGTCAACAGAGTATAACACAAGAATAGTTCTACCATACTGTCACCAGCAGTGATGTATATGTTTCTCCTGCCTAAACTATGTTTGAGCACAGTGTAATAAGCCTAATCTGCCCTTCGGGTTCCCCACTGCGGGTACATCATACCTAATTCCTGGAGGAAGAAGCCAGTTGTCTAAACAGACACCGTCTCCATGTGGATCAGGGGTCCGGCCGTCTAGGCAAGTAGCAGCAGTGAAGCGATCAGCAATCGGCATGCAGTCATGGTCATCTGTTTGTAATCTCCCGCTAACTTGTCTGGGACAAAGGGGTGTTTTTATAATAATATAGCTGACATTCTAAGAAATAGTCTCCAAATGACTATTGAATGTTGGAGACACAGCATACTAACGTCTGTCGGCAACCGTATCTGACTGTAGCCTTGGAGAAAGCACAAAGTAAATAAAATGTCCTACTAAGAATGCACTGCTTTTCTAGGTGAAAGTACAATGAGATAAAGAAAATAAAACAGCACCACAAATGTTGCTACTGCTAGGAAAATAAAGCAATGCTGAATAAAATGTAACAGGGTTAAAGTGCACTGTGGCAGGCCTAATTAACATGAAACAATGTGCCTAAAACACAGCTAAAATAGCCATTCAACAGGCTTGAATGATAGCCCAGAGGCTCTAAGCAGCACATATTTCTCACAGTGCCTGACAGTGGGTAATCATCATGTGCAGGGTAGATGTACATCCAATTCTTGCCTTCTGCAGAGCACATAAAGCGGTACCAGAGGCTGCATCACAGCTGGTTCCGTATGCCTATTTGGGCAAGGAGAGGCCAGAATTATGGACCCTTTACTGCTCCACATATTTCTACAATCCTCCATCTGTGAATCGCATGTTGTCTCTTTCTGCTTCATCAACAGCTTTCCTCTCTGTACTTCTGTTATGTATTCCCTTTCATCAGTGCAGGATAAAGGGGGGTGTCCAGGCAGAACTGGCAACTGTTCTTTATAGCTGCCAAGTTACCCAGGTCTATGAGTGATATGCTGCTTCAGACCAGGTTTTTTTCTTCAAGGTCTGGGACTTGTAGTCCTCTTTTAAAAAATGACTGCAAGTCTAGAAATTTAAAGAAGAAACATGGACTGGAGCAGCACATAACAGATGGGCCTGAGAAACCTGAAAGTTATGATTCTTGACCTGGATCTAGGCCTGCATCAGTGAAAAATGCTGACACTGGGAGTTATTCAGCAGCACCCACAACTTGTCTGCTTTCCTTTCAGAGTAGCAACCTGTAGAGTTACAGGGTTTTTTCTTATTTTCACTTCCAGCTGCGCCCAATACAAAGGCCTCACTTAAAGGGCAATCAGCCCTTCTGTTGTTGGAGAGGATGCTGGCCTGAAGGTATCTGGAGCCCAACACCTACATGTTAATGCACTGGCAGGCAATATACGTTAAGAGTGCTTGGTCTTGAGAAATATTCAAAAACAGCAGTGGGTGGTGTACAAATAATATTTTATTAGTACTAAAAGCAGCTCTATTAAGCAACCTTACAATAACAAAAGATTGAGGAAGAAAAGTATGAGGTTCTAAAGCTATGCCTTCCAGCTTCTGGATGTCGATTCATAGCTCAATGTGTAACATTAGAAGGATTACAAGTAAAAAAACTTCAAGTAACAAAAGAGTTAGATCCTGTTTCAGATGTGCCAACATTATAGATGAGGAAAGTGGGAGATTAAAAAAAAATATTTGGGAGAATGTATTTTTCCGATTGACTTCTATTGAAGCAGAGGCAATTTCAAGCGAGAGACAGCCAAAACAGCTATTGTTGTGCTTCTGAAATCACGAGTTTCCCATCTGAATTGATTCTATTGGCATGTATGCAAAAGCCATTTTATCCCTCTATGATACTTTAAGATAAGTCACTACTGCGACTAGACAAAATACAGATATTTTGCAGTGGTTAGATTAGCTACCAGTTATCTTACCATTTTTATTCATCCTCTGAACTGGTGGGCATACATGATCTCAGACTCAGGCTGAAAAGTTAGCTGGGCAGGCGGAATGACTTACTTTTCTCTCAGACATCCAGAATGATACACGAGTGACTTGAAAAGTCTTTAGCCATACTTTAGGAGGAGAGAAGACTAATCCAAGAAATCTCTTTCAGGCTTGGTCAGTACCAAACTGACTCTCCTCCAGACCATCAGTCACCCGGCTCACTGAGGACTGTATACACACGCAGTGGGCAGGCAATTGTCTGCAAAGAAGGCCATCACTGGAAACGCTTTAGCATGCTGAATTAGACTGACCGTCCTATAACCAAAGCACCTCTGTGGTGGTGTCACTAATGACACATGTTGTTATATTACTTGTCATTGCTCCTTAATGTAACTACTTGTATCATAATTGTGTACCAGCCTGGGACATACTGCTGTTGCCTTAGAGGAGGAGGGGGCACTATAAGGAGATTCTGAGTCTGCTGGAGCCAGGCAGAGAGTAGAGCAGCCAGTTGTCTCCAGAAGACAGTGACCTGGAGCTAGACACCATAACAATGAAAAGGGTACCACCTTCCATGAAAATATTCGCACACAGACGCAACCCAGCCAAAAATCTGTCGCCAGTTGATTGTGTTTTCCTGCACAAACAGGAAAAATGTCACCCATTTTTACAGGAAATAGCCCAGTCTGGCAAAACTGATTCCCTTGTGTTCTACTGCAACCTCGCAGAGTGTTGAAAAGAACAACTAGTGTGTTAACAACTTTGCTTAGGACTCCTAAAGCCATCTTGATTGAATCGAACTGGTAGAAATAAAAACATCATTTAGAAATGAACAAAATGATGAGGTTCATTTTGTTGTAGAAATTATGGTTAGAGCTATAGAAGGAAAAATTAGGACATATTTTGAGTAAGTTCTCAAAAATCTTCCTCTTTTATTTCATTGAAATAGTCTGGCATGCACACTGAAACTTGCAGTTTCAATACCAGCAGAAGACTGCCAGTTTACCCCCTGGTGATCAGCAGCTTTACTACAGTGTTTTAATGAGCAACTAGAGTGCTAACATTTGAATTTATGCCAAAAGTGTGGCATATCTGAATGCCATCTTGATGGAATCAAAGTGGAAAACTGAAAGCATTTTCAACTCAGGATACTGCAGTAAATAAAGAAATCGGGGTGACCCTTCAGAGAGGCCATTTCCAACAGTCACCAGAGAAAACAGAGCCCAAATGTACCTCAAATATAACACAAATGTAGCCCAAGTACAGCCCAATGATAAAAGTGTGTATAACAGTTAATTTGTTTGTTTTTTTGCAGTGCTATATAGAGCAGACTTGACCAAAAGGTGTTGGAGTGCTTTACATGAGCATCAGTTACTGTACACAATGGTACATTCACTTAGGTTTTAGGCATTAATTTGGTCACTATGACCTTGGCGGTCCTGCCCCGCCATGCCTGCAGTTGTGGTCAGACCGTTGACAGCGTGGCAGTGCAGGACCGCCAAATATTGACCACAGCAGTGAACTGACAGCATCACAGCCAATTCACCACCTGTACCGCCAAGGGGGTGGGACCACCTGGACGAAGGTTGACCACCTTCAACCCGGCTGTCCACCTGACAGTACCCGCGGTATAATGAGTATCCTTACCACCAGGGATTCTGTGGCAGCAACCCCGCCACAAAATCCCTGGCGGTAAGGATACTGGTGACAGGAATACTAATTTCTGTCATCACACCAGGACTCTCCAACCCCCCTCCAGGAAGGAGGGCCCCTACCCCTGACACTCCCCTCCCTTAGTTCCCGTACTGACCTCCCACCCCCGATCCCCGTACTTACCCCCACCCCCAACACACACACACACACACACACACCACACTTTTATACATACATGCACAAATCCAAGCTCACTCCTTCACACACACATGCACACACGGCCACAAGCAAACAGACACATGCACACACGCACACAAACACACACAACACCTCCCCACCCCCTCCATTGTCACACACACACACACCCATTCAAACACACAACACTCAACACCCCCCTCCCCTGTCAGACGAGCACCTTACCTGGTGGTCGCGGTGTTTGACCAGGAGGAAACAGGGTCTAAGGCGCTTGCTCCGCCACCAGTGCCCTGCCAACACAACACCGCCACGTCACTTTCAATGTTGTAATAAGGCGGGTGGTATTGTGGTGACGTGGCGGAGGCGGCGGAGCAAGCTCCAGTAGACTGCCAACTGCCAGTATGGTTTCTGGCAGCTTCCTTGCCAAATAGTGGCGGAGAGCAGCTAGCAGCCATAATATGGCGGTCATATGGTGGCGGTGACTTCAGCGGTGGCCGTAATGCCACATCCTCTCCCCTAGGAGTAACATATAATCAAGTGATCAACTGCATAAAAAAAACATAACAATAGAAAACAATTTAAAAGTGTTTTTTGCTATTTAAGAACTCAGAAAATATGTCCTCATTTTTGTTTTTTTGTGGCACTAACCATCGTTTCTGTGGGAATAAAACCCTTTAATTTTCATAATGTCTAAAGGAAATGCTATAGGTATTACAATTTTGATCACATCAAGATGACATCAGGTGTATGTGGTATTCTACTTTAAACTAAGAAGAAACAATGTCAGAGAATGCACCATTCTTATTCTGAGTAATTACATTATTAAGGTACTTTCCAGATATCAAATAAAACCACATGAAAATATAAACAAGCATTTAACTTAAATGCAGTAAAACGTGTATATGCCGAAATACTCACACCAGTTAAACAGTGATAGGCAGAAAATGTGCAATACATCAACATTGAATATATGCAGTGAACATATATACATATATATATGTATATATATATATATATAAACATATATATATATATATATATAATCAAGCTACATAATTAAGAATTAAAATGCATCACCATAGGGGTTGAATCCATCTTCCTTGCCAGCTTCAAGCCGATTAACCCTGAGTGGCTAAGGCAGGAGGTCGTCCCCAAAATGGGATTTTTCCCTGAACAGTGCGTCCACTTTCAGGTGAGCTCCTTCCTCAGTGTCAAGTTTGCCCACCCTATATACCTCAAACTCAAGGGGAGGATTCTATTATCCCCCCTCCCTGTGGTTATGAAATTCAAGCGCTGGCTTTACTCGGTCTGTTTTGAAAACACGAAAAGGAATGGGCCCTGCCTCAATGTGCATTCCAGAGACAGATCTGTACTTTTCCTTGATGAAAACATTCCTAGCTTGAGAATCTCTTATCCTGTCTACGTTCCACATCCTCCAGGATTTGTTCCAGCACGGTCTAACCCTGTGCTGGTGAAAAAAGAGCAAACATGTTCTGTGTGGAAAACTAGCTTGGTGTGGAAAAACTCTGCGCCACCACTGTGACGACACCTAAAGCTAAGCACAAAATGGGGTCAGTGGTCAAGATGGAGTCAGTTGTCAAATACACATAGCATTATACTCCACCCCTTGACCAATGACATCTCATACCTTTAGACCAGTGTCTAAAAGTAACCCTCTTTGGTCTAAACCTAGTTACTTGGTTAGGTATGCATTCTATTCAGCAACATAGCATTATTATGATACAAATTACTACAAGTATTCTACCTAAAATGGACCTAAGTTGACCTAAATCAGGAAGCCAGCTAAAGAACCAATCCCACCACCCTTTGTCTGCATTTTGCTTCATTCCCTTCATCAGTTCATATTTGACACATTAAACCAATACATACAATCAAATTCTGAGCAGCCATGATCTTGCTTCAAAAGCAAGTAGTCAATGACTGCCCTGTTTTGCAATGCAGTTTTTCTAGTGCCTCATATATCTAATAATAACTCCACTAAAGCATTAGATGTGTGGCTAATGTTCTTGAAAAATGCCTTTGAAGTGGGGGAGACTTCAAAGAAAGGTTTTGAAGTGCACAATGTACGCTTTCAGTACAGGCCTATCTGCCAGGGTCCCAGTATGGGGGTTTGGCAGTCCATTGTGTGAAGGCAGGCCACAAGCCTTTGAAATGAAAGTGTCAGGCCCTCCATCCTCCCAGCCCAGCCCAGGAAGACTCATTCAGTATGCAGATGAGTGCAGGTGTGACTTTGGTTGTCTGGGTGAAATGCAGAAAGGAGCTCTCAACCAACCCAGCCCAGACATGGACTGGAGGCAGGTTGTAAGGAACAGATGGATTTTAAGTGGAGAGAAATGCTCACTTTCTAAAGTGGCATTTCTAAAATAGTAATATAAAATCCAACCTCACCAATACGCAGGGTTTTCTATTACCATTCTGGCCACACTAAATATGACTTGGTTACCCCTTTCTGATTAGAATCTACAAGTCAAACAGTATATGAGGGTAACCCTAATGCTATCCTATGAAAGGAGCAGGCCTCACAGCAGTGGAAAAGGAATTTAGGAGTTTTCCTCTACCAGGACAGATAAACCACAATTGTACCTGTCCTGCCTTTTTCTGACATAGCACCCTGCCCTATGGGTTACTTAGGGCCTACCTTTGGGGTGACCCATATGTGAAAAAAAGAGGAGTTTAAGGTTTTGCAAGTGCTTTGAAATGCCAAGTTGAATTGGAAGTGAAACTGCACACACAGGCCTTGCAATGGCAGGCGAGACACATGGTTAAACGGCTACATATGTGGGAGGTACAACCAGTGCTGCAGGCCCACTAGTAGCATTCAATTTACAGGCCCTGGGTACATGTAGAGCACTTTACTAAGCATCAAATATGCCAATTGGGAATGCACCAATGTTACCATGTTTAAGAGAGGGAGCATATGCACTTTAGCACTGGTTAGCAGTGGTAAAGTGTGCAGAGTCCTAAAACTTGCAAAAACAGTGTCACAAAAGTGGAGGGAGGCAGGCAAAAAAGTTCGGGGGTGACTACCCTAATGCTGTCAGATCTATCACCATGGGCTCTCTTGAGGAGACTCCGTTGTTGCTTAAAGGTGCATTAGAGCACACTTTCCAATTTTGTAAGTTTTGCAAGTTAAGTTGTAGCAGACATCACCGGCAGTAATATTATAAGTAATCATGGGCCAGATGTAGCAAGTAAACATTTTGTGAGTTGCAAATTGCGAGTACTAGCGACTCGCAATTTGCAACTCACAAAATGTAATGCAGAAAGGTGTCTCAGACACCTTCTGCGACTCGCTATGGGGTCGCAAAGACCCACCTCATGAATATTAATGAGGTGGGTCGCAGTTTGCAACCCCATAGCGAGTCTAGGCACTCACAGGGATGGTGGCCTGCTGGAGACAGCAGACCACCATGTCCGTGACTGCTTTTTGAATAAATCAGATTTTTTTTTCCTTTTTGCAGCCCGTTTTCCTTAAAGGAAAACGAGCTGCAAAAAGAAAAATTCCGAAACTATTTGGTTTCGTTTTTTGCTCTGAAAAAATATTTGTATTGCCATTCACAAAGGGGAAGGGGTCCCATGGGGACCCCCTCCCTTTTGCGAATGAGTTACCATCCACTTCAAGTGGATGGTAACTGCGAGTTGGTTTGCGACCGCATTCGCGGTCCCAAAGCAACTCTGCATGGCGATGCGGTCGCAAATAGGAAGGGAACACCCCTTCCTATTTGCGAGTCGCAGCCTCAAATTGCGAGTCGGTACCGACTCGCAATTTGCGGTTGTGCATCGCGTTTGGCCTTTTGCGCCTCGCAAACTGCGTTTTTCGCAGTTTGCAAGGCGCAAAAGGCTTGCTACATCTGGCCCCAAGTGTGTTAGATTATCCCATTTTCCGTCTGTTGTCTCTTGGCAAAACAGCAGTATTCATAAAGTGTAAAGTGTGTCAACACGTCACTTTCTTTCACCGCTCCATCTTTGTTGGTGGCATTAATGATTTGTAGCTAAATGCTGGCAGGAGTAGGTATGGCAACTAAACAAGTAGAAATGACACCAATGGTGCTTTTCATATTCGTCATGCAGAAATCCGATTGGTTAACCACAGTTTGTGCCAGATAAGACCAAACATTATGAGGATGGTGCTGGAGAGATGTAGATCGGTGCTGTCGGTCAGTCATGTCAGGGCTGGCGACTTTTGGTGCCTCCCGACCCCACTTGCACATGCAAAAAGAGAGACCGCTCAGAACAGCTAGCACAAAGACACCTCGTAGTATGCTCTGTAAAAGACACAAGTATGATCATTCTCGCAAACAACATTTATCAGCTGGTACATACTCACATCTCTCATGTTCTGGTTTCATGACTAATAAAACATGACCTTTCCCCTAAGCCATGATTTCTGCTGGTTCAGGAGGATTTGGGATTCTACCCACACCTTAACACCAGGATTTTTGTTAGTTGAACTAAAATCTCCCTCCCCGCGCATTGAAAGAAGGGCTGTGGCAGTCCCCTTTTTAAGTATTTCTCCATACACTGGAATGATTACAATTTGAGCAATTCTGTCTCCAGGTTGTGTTATCAAATCAGCTTCTCCATTGTTCAGTAAAATTACCTTAATTTCTCCTTGGTAGTCTGCATCAATCACTGCCCCCCAGACCTGAATACCTTTGAGTGCCAACCCAGATCGATGAGCAATCAATCCAAAATGTTCTGGGGCAATTTGTATCCCAACATCTGTCTCAATAAGCACCATGTCTCTTGGTTTTAATCTGTACATGCCCAAAGCATGCAAATCAAGACTGCAGATTCTAGTGTTGCTCGGTATGGAGCTAAGGCTCCTATTTTTGTCTCCCAATACATGACAGTATGTGTTGCTGCGTGAGGTTGTATCTGTAAGGCTGGGGTCAACATTTGCATTAATATTGTTTCTGCATTTGTCAAAGGTTTATTATTAAGTATCAACAAGGCCTCATCCAAATGATCTTTCCAATTTCTCAGGGTGCCATCTGCTAGTTTTCATAATTGGGATTTTAGTAAGCCATTCATTCTCTCAATCAACCCTGCAGCCTATATAATATGGAATATCATAAATCCACTCAATATTGTGTTGTGAACAAGTTACCTTTAAAATGTGACCCATTGTCAATATGGACTTGCAGTGGGACTCCGAAATACAACTTTAGCAAGACCAGCGTTTTGATAGTTTTGACTTGAGTTGCACGTTTAAATGGAAATGCGATCACGTATTCAGAATAAGTATCCACCACCGTGCAGGTGTATTGACACCTGCGACTATTCAGTAGTGACCCAATGCAATTGATTTGCCATATCTCCCCTGGCAACTACCCTCTCTCAAACTGACCTCTGGCAGTTTGCGGGACAGATCTCTGTTGTATGTGGTGATAAATAGGAAACTGCATTATGACGGTTTTTTACATATCTAGTGGAATGTGCATCCCTCTAATCTCTGCCCACCTGTTACAGACTTTCTCTCCCAGATATCCAAATTTTTGGTGCACCCATTTAGTCATCCCAACCAAGCCACAATCCTGCATTGCCATTTCTGCCTCTGAGATGTTGGCTTTGTCTTCTGCAAAGGAATTGAACCATTATTCTAGTGAATCAGTGGGACAGTGGACATCTACATGACACACAGTAACAGTACTTTGCTCTAGCATTTCCAAAATTTCCTGCCACAATTCTTTGCCCTACACCTCCCTGGAATGTATTCAGCAGTTATGTGCATGTCATGTGGGAAGCCAGGTAGCTAACCCATTGGCAATGGACCATGAAATCAGTATAAATGTGATATGTCCCAGGAAGTTCCTGTTTAATGCCTGATATACAGCATAACATTCTGTGTATTGACTACACTTCCCTTCTCCTGTTATAGAAAGCAGCTTCTTGGTTACTGGGTTATACAACACTGCCTCAAAATGTCTCTTGGCCCCAAAATACTTGGCTGAAACATTGGTAAACCATACATGCTTCCCATCTTCAGGGGACAAGGATTCAAATGGCTCACCCCACCATACTGGTGACTCTTTCACCTCTGGCACCATCTCATCTTCCTGCATGGGGGCCTGTGCCACCTGTTCATGCAGGTCCACTGATTCTGCTGGTCCCACTCGGGCCCTGTCCTGTATGTACCATTTCCACTTAATGACACTTGCTTCCAGTGCATGTCCTATTTGGTGAGTTTTGGGTGAACGCACCACCCGCTGAATTATCGGAATCCCAAGTCTCAAAATCACCTTGTGCCCTATAGTCATTTGCTCAGTATCTACTTGAGCCAAGTAGCACGCTAGCAACTGTTTCCAAAAGGGAGTATATCCCTCTCTAGCATCTAGTAGCTTTTTGGTCAGAAAACCCAGGGGCACCCTCTTTCTTCACTGTTGTTGCCACATACTCCAATTTGCATATTGACCCTGAACAGTTACATGTAACTAAATGCCTCCTTCCTGTACTGGCCAAAAGTCTAACACCTGTTGAATCGTCTCCTTTGCCAATTCAAACGCACAGTGTTGCTGCTCTCCCTATTCAAACTCATGTCTATTTTGAGTCAACTTTGTACAAAGGGGCCAAAATCTGACTCAAGTGAGGAATATGCTGTCTCCAAAAAACAAACAATCTAATGAATCACTGAGTCTCCTGCTTATTAAGGGGTATGGCAAATTTTAGCATCTTTTGTCTTGCCTATGGCAACACCTCCATATGTCCCTGATTCCACTGAATTCCTAGAAACTTCACATTTCGAGAGGGTCCTTGCATTTTATCTGGATTGATTATCCACCCTTTGCTTTGCCAATGTTCCACAACCCAGTCCAACTGAGTCTGCACCTGTTCTTTTGCTTCTCCCTGAATCATCACATCATCAATATAGTGAGACAACAACACTCATGGAATGACAGGTACTTCATCTAGGTGTTCTGCCACCAGCCGGTGACAGATGATGGGACTGCATACATACCCCATAGGCAATCATAAAATCTTAAATTCTCTTCCATGCCAAGAAAAACTACATTTTTCCTGACTCTCAGGGGCCAATGGGATGGAGAAGAAAGCATTAGCAATATCAATGGTTGCATACCAGGTCCCTTTATATTTTTGTATCTTTTCAATCAAAGTGATGGTGTCGGGGACTGGAGCAGTCAAAGGGGGTGTATATGTGTTCAATTCCTGATAATCGATAACCATTCTGTAGCTCCCATCTGATTTGCGTATGGGCCAAAGAGGTTTGTCCCACTCTGTGGGGACTGGGGCCAACACACCTGCCTCTATCAAATCATGTATAGCCAGGAGTCAGTGCTGTTTCAATTTGACCACCTTGGTGGCTGGAGGCATCTTCACTGGGGGTATCTTCAGATGATCCACCCTCACCGCTGCCGCCTAAATGTATTGCTTTGATCCAAATTGATGATAACCATCATCCAAGAATAAAGTCATCCCCTTCAGAATGACAATTCCCAGTGTAGATACTCTAGCAGGGGGCACAATCAAAACAGTGTATTCTCTTTTTGGTGTTCTCCCTATATTCATTTGAACATTAGTCTACTGTGGGGGTTTGCTTTCCACCCAACCCTGTAATGGTATAGTGCTGATCAGTGAACTTTTTTGGATTTCCATGTATTAATGAGGCCTCTGCTCCAGTGTCTACCAATGCCCGAACCTTTTGAACATTTTTATGTTTCCAGTGAATTAAAAAATCAACATGGGGTCTATTATCTTTCCAAGCCCATCCTTGTACCGGAGTTTGGCCTATTTCCTAATCTGATTTAAACCTGTTGACTTTTACCCAAACCAAGTCCAGATATATGGGGGCAGATGCAGGAAACAAATAGCGAGTCGCAAACGGCAAAAATTGCAGTTTGCGACTCGCTATTCGCGTTTCCTAATGCAGAAATGCATATTGCGAGTCGGTACCGACTCGCAATATGCATTTCAGAATCGCAAATAGGAAGGGGTGTTCCCTTCCTATTTCCGATTCTGAGTGGTATGCAATACCATTTGCGACCGCATATGCGGTCGCAAATGGTGTCGCAGTTACCATCCACTTCAAGTGGATGGTAACCCACTCGCAAATTGGAAGGGGTCCCTATGGGACCCCTTCCACTTTGTGAATGGACCCACAAATATTTTTTCAGGGTAGGTAGTGGTCCAAGGGACCACTACCTGCCCTGAAAAAAAAACGAAACTAAAGGTTTCGGTTTTTTTTTTAAGTGCAGCTCGTTTTCCTTTAAGGAAAACGGGCTACACTTAAAAAAAAAAAACTGCTTTATTTAAAGCAGTCACGAACATGGAGGTCTGCTGACGACAGCAGGCCTCCATGTTTGCGAGTGCCTAGACTCGCTATGGGGCCGCAATTAGCGACCCACCTCATGAATATTAATGAGGTGGGTCATTGTGACCCCATAGCGAGTCGCAGACGGTGTCTGAGACACCATACTGCATACCAATTTGCGAGTTGCAAATTGCGAGTCGCAGGGACTCGCAATTTGCAAGTCGCAAATTAGCATTTTTCTACATCTGGCCCATGCTCTCATATCGGCAAGGAGATTCCTCTTCTTGTCTGTTTTCCTCAGTCAATCTGTCAGAATTCAAATCTTCCTACTTCCCCCTCGGAGAAACAGTTTTCTCCCTCTCTTTTCCTTCCTCCTGCATCTGTGACTTGCCCTGATTCACTTGCTTGTTATCCTATTATTCACCTTTCTGCTTCCCTCCTTTCTGTCCAGCCCTTGCTTGCGATACATCTCCCACAGACTCTTGGTATCTATCCCATCTATCTGTTCTTTGTTAACACCATTCTTCAGCAATGCCATAAACATATCCCTCCTAGATACTCTGATATTATCTGTGCAAACTTTAGACCTTCAGTCTCCAGACTCTCTTAGCTCACAAACTGCAGCCAGCACATCCTTTAAGGGATTACCTGTCTGATTGATTAATACAGTCATTATCACATGTTTGTAGGCTGGAGGAGTGAAGCAAAATATTTTGTTTCACACTGATATAGATAGCGGTCTGTCTAACAGACGGTAGGCATGACCCAAGAAAATGGCAGCTTTCATTCCTTCTTCCCTAATTATCTGCATTGCATCTCTTAATGTATACCAGGGCTTACCATTTTGTGGCCAGTCTGACTCTGTCGGATACTTATGATTACATCCCATGACTTCTAACTGCAGTAGAGTGATCTGTTGGTTTCTCTGATGCCCCCTAAACTGCTCCTGAACAGTGGGATCAGTGCTAAGTACATAAAACTTTGAAGCGTCTCCTACATCTAGCATCACTCCAGATGTTCCTGTGTCAAATAACCGCACCATCCATGTAAGTAATGTTTCCCCAGATCTCTGCCTAAATCTGTCTATGATATAATTTATCTCCTGTTGTATACAGTCCTCTAGAGAGTATATGGCTGCCCCCACCCCACAAGGTATTGCGGTCCATGTTGTAACTTTCATTTGTCTATGGGCTACACATGAATCATTTTCTGTTTGTCTGTCTCGCCCTGTCTACCACTATCTTGAAAAGGTTCTTCCACAGAATCAGAAAAGTCAATGGAATCCCAAATATTTGCATCCCAAGTGTCCGGATTCTAGTCTAGGCCTGCTTTAGCAATGGCTGAATGAAATTTCTTTTTGTAAAATCTTCCCCTGTGCTTTCTGTATTTATACTAGGCCACAGCACAGCAGCCTTCTATGCCATGGACTGGTAAGTGTCAACTTTATCTTGCACTACTTTATTCTTACATGACATTATGGTCAAGTTATTCTTGGCTTTAACTAGCTCCCTCTCCAATTGCTGATTTTCTTGTTCTAACTGAACACATTTCTCATGCATTTTTCTGTAAGCAGATAACAGGATTCAGCCCTGTCTGCCTAAGAGAGATAATTCCTGCTCCTTATCTATTGGCACTTTTTGCAAACAATTAAATACCTAAGTTGGTTCAGCATCTATAAAACATGCGCCCCAATTTTCCCTTAACCCCGCACCACACACCCATTGATTTGCAAGTGCATTGTAAGGTGCTTTTTCCCAACCTGGTAAGTAATTTTCCACCTGGGAAACTGCCTTTGACTTTTTGCCAAACATTTTCACTTTTTAATCTTTTACTTCAGAAATCATGCAGATTGATGCCAAGTTGTGTTTAAAGTAAGAGGGCATGATGCCAAAGAAAGTAGTACTCTTATTCTGTGTAATGAATTTATTAAGGCACTTCCCAGATATCAAATAAAAGCATACAAAAATATGAACTTAAGCACTTAACTTGAATGCAGTAAAACATGTGTATATGCCAGAATACTCACTGCAGTTAAACAATGACAGGCAGAAAATGTGCAATACATCAACAATGAATATATGCAGTGAACATATATGTATAATTAAGAATTAAAATCTAACACCATAGGGGTTGAATCCGTCATCCTTGCCAGCATCAAGCTGAGAATTCCTGAATGGCTAAGGCAGGAGGTCGTCCCCAAATTGGGATCTTACCCTCAACAATGCGTACACTTTCAGGTGAGCTCTTTCCTTAGTGCCAAGTTTACCCACCTTATATACCTTAAACCCAAGAGGATGATTCTACTAATCCCCCTCCCTTCGGTTATGAAATTCAAGCGCTGGCTGCGCTCGCTCTGTGTCAAAAAAACTCAAAGGAACGGACCCTGCACCTATGCACATTCCAGAGACAGAGCTGTACTTTTCCTTGATGAAAACATTCCCAGACTGAAACTCTCTTATAATGTTTACCTTCCACGTCCCCCATGTTTTGTTCAAGCGAGGTGCAGCCTTGTGCTGCTGAGAAAAGTGCAAACACGTTCTGTGTGAAAAACAGGCTTGGTATGGAAAAACTCCATGCTGCTGGTGTGACGGCACCTGATCCTAAGCACAAAATGGATTCAGTGGTCAAGATGGAGTCAGTGGTTAAGTGCCCATAGCATTACAGACGTGCCACACTTTTATAATAAATATAGAATGTTAGCAGTCTAATTGTTCATCAGAATACTGTTGTGATGCAGAGGTCAGGGGCACGGATGGTGACAACTGAGGGCAGGGAGGAGGGTACAGAGGCAACAAGTTGAACACACTGGGCAGGTGGGGGGGCAGTGGCAGTGGCAGCACAACGGACCATGGAGAGTAAGCTCACAACTGATTCTCCTTCTCAGTTGTTAGAACGCCATCATGAGAGAACTTCTAACCCCTCACCTCGCTCTGTGACCTAAGTGGTGGGATTCCCACTTCCTCCTCATTCCATTCTCTGAACGCAGTGGTAAATACCTCCCATGTTTCCATATCCTCCAAAACCTTATCATATTTAAGTGAAGTCCTAAGGTACACCTTCTCAGCTATCGCCTAGTCTAGTGTTCCTGAAACCACAGTGTGGCTGCTTGGTGCCTCGTCACTAGCCATCCCATTGCAATATGAACATCTCTCCCCCATTGGCTTTTTAAGGATTCCCAACAGTCAGTGTTGTGCATCATCCCAATGGACCAGAGACAGGCAGAAGACTCTTGATTATTTAAGACAAAAATTGCTTCATTTTAGCTGTTTCCCACCTGAAATTGTCTCTACATAGAAGTCAACGTGGGAAGTACATTCTCTTGGTTATATGTTTTACAGTATCCCACCTTCCTCTTCTAAAATGTTGGCATGTGTAGTCTTGGGGTTCAGTGGAACTTTATATGAGGTTGTCTGCATTCATTTTTAACATGGACTTTCTGTGTTTGTTTACTTTAATTATCAGTCAGGGTTTATTGGGGGGCAACTGAAGAAGACAGTTAACTGTTTTCTTCTAACAGTCAGCAGCAGTTTCTTTACTTAGGCATGGGGGCTTTGACCCACCACCCCTATTGCCATCAAAGTCACATTGCCAATAGGAAGTAACAATTTGTCATAGATTATTTACTTTCCTCGGGCACAGTTTGTATGCCCGTGACTGGGTAGGACATGGGGCCTGTTCAATCCTGCTGATTAGCAGTCAGCAGCTGAAGTCTGGTGCACATCGGGTTGGACAGGTCTGTTATTGTGTCCAACCAGACATGTGTGCTTTAGGCTTACAAATGACACTGCTGAGGAGCCAGTAGGAAAAACAGCACAGCTGCCCCATTCTTGTTTGGAATGCTCAATTCCCCTGCTCACATAAATCATTTTCTCTCATTCTGTTTGTTAGACTTGGCATCCTTGGCGTGGCCTCCCCTTACTTTTTGCCTCTGCTTCCCAGGTTGTTGATGTGTGCTGAGCTCTGTTTTTCCTGTTTTTTGATACTCTGGGCACTTTACCACTGCTAACCAGTTCTAAAGTGCAGGTGCTGCTGTATAAAATGTATGTGTAATTGGCTATCCATGATTGGCATATCTGATTTACTAGTACGTCCCTAGTAAGGTGCGTTAGAGGTGCCCAGGACCTGTAAATCAAATGCTACTAGTGGGCCTGCACCACTGATTGTGCCACCCACATGAGTAGCCCTGTAAACATGTCTCGGACCTGCCACTGCAGTGTCTGTGTGTGTAGTCTTGCACTGCCAATTCAACTTGGCCAGTGTACCCACTTGCCAAGCCTAAACCTTCCCTTTTTATACATGTAAGCTACCCCCCCCCCCCCGGGTAGGCCCTAAGTAGCTCCATGGGCAGAGTGGAGTATATGTTAAAGGTGGGACATGTAAAGATGTGTTTTACATGTCCTAACAGTGAAATACTGCCAAATTCAGTTTTCACTATTGCAAGGCCTATCTCTCTCATAGGTTAGCATGGGGGCTGCCTTTAAATATCTTTTAAGTGAAGATTCCCTTTGGGATCAGATAGAAATATGGAGTTTGGTGTCATTGAACTCACAATTTGAAAATACATTGTGTAGTGAAGTTGTTTTTTAGATGGTTAGTTTGAAAATGCCACTTTTAGAGAGTGAGCATTTTCTTGCTTGAACCATTCTGAGACCCTGTCTGGGTCAGTTTGAAAATTGGTCTGTTTGTTTATCTCCTCTAGACAGTAACACAGAGGGAGCTGGGGTATAGCCTGCATATCCTGATGAGCCTTCTGAGCTGGAGTGGAGGGAGGAGTGAACAGTTACACATGAATGTGATGTGCCTGCCCTCTCACAATGCAGTCCCCAACCCCATGATGTGTGTCTGGGGCCTGGCCTGGGCAAGGCAGGACTTTGTGAACAACGAAGACTTTCCTTTCGGTTTGCCTACTTCAAAGACAGAAAGGAATATAAGTAGTGGACCCAAAATCCCAGACTTTAGATTTTCTTCACAATCACTTCTGGATTCAAGAGGAACCTCTGCCAAGGAGAAGCTGAGGAGCTGAAAAGAAGTGCTGCCCCTGCCTCTGACTGTGCTTTGTTGGGCTATTCTGCAGTTGCTGGTTCTGCCTGTGAAAGGGCACAAAAGTGTGCCTTTGTTGTGTATTCCTGCTTGAGAAGAATCTCCAAGGGCTTGAACTGAGCTTGCCTCCTGTTTTGAAATCTTAGGGCCATCAAAGACCTCCTCTGCCAGCACCTGGACTTTCTGCTGAGACTCCTGCCCTACCAAGTGGTGACCTATCCACTCCCTGGGCCCTTGAAAGGTGAAGTTGGTAGAACAAGAGCTGAAAATCCATGCACAGAATGCCGTGCGGGGACATTTTCAACACACCATCTGCAGCGCGGCTGATAAACGACGCGCCACTGACTTTGTGGCTGAAATTGATGCTCCACCTGCATTGTGGCTAGGAAATCGACACATCGCGGCTGGAGAAACAATGCGCAACACCTGCTTGCAGCTCCTGATAATGATGTAAACCCCACACAGTGAAGTTTTGTAACACTGTGCGACAAGATTTTCCACTCAACGTCCCTGGGCGTCAAAATCATTCAGACTCTGCTTGGATCCGAGGTGTCCTATCTGGAAATCAACGCATTGCTCTCTTGCGAGGGAGAAAAACGCGTTGCCAACCCAACCAAAGAAGAAATGACGCACAGCCTCCCTTGTGAGGAAGGAATCGATGCATTGCTGACTTTTCCAATGCACGCTCGCCCTTGTGGCTTTATTTTTGATGCAAACCAGGTACTTTGTGTAAAATCATCATTTCCATTATTGACTATGGAGTAATTTCAGATATTGACTTGTGTATGTTGGATTTTTGTCATTTTGGTCTTGTTTGATTTAGATAAATATTGCCTATTTTTCTTAACTGGTGTGGTGTCCATTTTGTAGTGTTTTCACTGTATTACTATGGGCCTGATTCTAACTTTGGAGGACGGTGTTAAACCGTCCCAAAAGTGGCGGATATACCACCTACCGTATTACGAGTCCATTATATCCTATGGAACTCGTAATACGGTAGGTGGTATATCCGCCACTTTTGGGACGGTTTAACACCGTCCTCCAAAGTTAGAATCAGGCCCTATGTGTCTTGGTATAAATACTTTACACATTGCTTCTGAGTTAAGCCTCCCTGCTCATGCCAAGCTACCAAAGGGGTGAGTGGGGGTTACCAGGTGTGTTTCTCCTTTGCCCTGACTAGAGTAAGGGTTCTTGCTTGGACAGGGGATTACCTAACTGCCAACCAAAGACCCCATTTCTAACACTGGAGATCATCAGTGAGGATTGACTTGTATTTATCTTGACATACAGTGATTAAGTGTACACTACTGTTTTCAGTGCAGACCATTACGTGACCTTATACTACTTGTTTTTGCTTTTGCTCTTTTTGGTCTTTTTCCCTGCTTCCATAATTGTAGTGATATTTTTATTGATTCTTGAACTTCTCATTGGGAACTCTTTTTTCTGCCTTGGAACTTTGCACTTTTGATTGCCATCATGTCTTCATCTGAAGATGCACCAGATGGAGCTGTTTTGAGTTAGGAAAACTGGAAAGTTAAACAGTTCTGTAAGAATCTTGCTTGTCCCAATAAGAGCTCCACCAGGAAGGAGGAGCTGCAAAAGGCACTGAGGGCCTGGGTGACTGCCAAGGAGGCTGGGGAGCCCAGAGAGGAGGAGGAGGATGGGCAGGTGCAGAGTATTCACAATGGGGTAGCAGATGTACCTATTATGCCTGGGGGGAGGGTCTCCAGGCAGGTGACAGTGTGTCATCTAAGGGTCTGACTCCTGAGGAATTGCAGGACAGACAGGCAGAGAGGGATCACCAGTTGGAATTAGAGACGTTTAGAAGGCAAAGAGAGATGGATGAGAGGAGACTGGCCACTGAAGAGAAGAAGATATTGCTGGCTCATGAGCTTAGTTTGAGGGACTAGATCAGAGGAGCCAGTCTAGCAGAGATGGTGGCAGCCGTACCTCAGTGGAGCCTGATAGAAGGGTGCACATTTAAAAAACGTAGGCCCTCATTATGACGTTGGCGATCAGCTGACTGCCACCTCGGCAATGGCAGTGGTACCACTACCAGTTTGGCAGTGAAGACCACCATATTATGACCACAGCGGTGATCCCACCCACATATAGCCAATGCAACGCATGAACTGCCAGTGCGGCACACCACGGAGGTTACCATCTTCAGCCCGGCAAAACACCATTCACCGCCCACCATATTACGACATAGCAGACAACCAATATTTCTGGGGCGGAACCACTGCCACGAAAAGCCACGCAGAAATGAGCCATATAAAAGGAGACATTCACTTCCAGGGTCACAGAATGAGATGTTCTTATAAACTAGTTTGCGCGACGTTGGAGGCAAAGAGAAATCAGAATTTAGAGGCGGATCATTACCATAGGTAAGACAACATTGGAGGCTTGAAATAGTCTGATGATTTTAGTTTATTTACTATGACAGCTAGTATGTCGAAATATAGGGTAATGGATATATTGCTCTTTAGCTCTTTATTGTAAGAATTTTCTTGTCCTAAGGGGCAATTACTGACTAAAATATAGAATATTTTTGGGCGAATAGCAGCTTTAAACTAAGGGAACAGCAGGGTGCCGGTAGTAGGATCGATGTAGTTAGATAGTTCTGGTTCTTGGGAGTATAGGTATGTGTTTAATGTTGGGGAAGTTATCTGGTGTGGTCATAGGTCACAAGGAACATTTCTGTTGTCTCCTAGTTTGTTCCGGAGATATGGAAGGAAGTTGTTACTAACATTATGTGGGACTAAATCTGAAGAGTTTAAGAGACGGGTATTTTTGCTAAAAACAAGTCAGTATGGGAGATATTACAATTCATACCGCCACACTCAGTCTCTCAAAGCAAAGAAGGATAATGGAGTCTTGCTTCTTTCTCTTCTTTTTTTTGTGATTTGTGGCAGTTCCAAAGAGGGATACAAGTTAAACTGCCAATTAAATGATTGAAGGTACATACTTTTTATGGATAACATTTGTACTAAGGTGTGGTAGGGGGTCATGCTGGACCTAAAGGAGCTTATTGTCTTTGAAACTCTTACTCACAGGGGTTGCATGTTATACTAAATAATATCTTTACGGCTCTTTAATTCCGACATTTGGTTGGACTCGGAGTGTTTTAGGTAATTTTTCTCTTTGACAATAATTAATATTCTGAGACAGTGGACACATGGTGTTGGTCTTTTTCTCTTGCTCTGTAATTTTTTTAGTTGTTACACTACAAGTATGGTGATGGTGTGGTGTTTTTTTTGTTTTTTCTTTATTTATTGTTTTCTTAATTAAATAAAAAACTCGTCTATATATAAAAATAAAGAATTAGGTAATAGATTTTTTTAAAGTTATGTTTATATACTTTATAATGGTGTGTTGTTTGTTGTGATTTTCTCAGCCTTGAAGAAGTCCGGTTTGGACGAAACACATGTCGGCCGATGGTCCCTGTATTTTGTATCTATACATTTATTGTTCTTATTGTTTGTGTTATATTTGTATAAAAAATCTTTGTTAATTTTTATGTTTATTGAAATTCTTGTCTTTTTGATATTATTGTTATTTCATATACTTGTCTTATGTTTGTTTATGTATTCTTTTTTATTTTTGTCATTTCCATCAACACCATTTCAAGAAATAGTACAACATTGTAATGTATGGTTATTTCTCAATTTGACGTATAAGACATTACTTGTCTTCTAAGATTAGATATATTGATTATTTTGGTGTTCTCCACTAATTCTATGTTTGTTCAGCATACTGGCTTGATATCTAGCAATCCGGCATTACACATCATGGCAACGATGTGTTTTAGCGTATGAGCACCCTTAACTTTCTTGAGTACACAATTAGAATGTGCATTTATTTCAATTAATGAGTTGCCAGTTGTTGTTTAAAGTGTTATGCATGTGACCAGGTGGGTCATGTGAGAGGGGATCCCAAATGTCCCAAGGACACACCGGAAACCACTGATGCTCAGTCACAGGGTTTGGCCAGTGTAGCTCTTGGGGAGGAGTTGGTTCCAGGTGGGTGGGAGCCAGCTGAAATGACCCTTGTCTCACTTGGGGACAGTGAGATGGTCAAGAAAACCCTTGTGCCTGAAAGTACTAAAAAGTACTAAGTACTAAGAAGTGGGTGACCATCAACGGACAGAGGGTGGAGGCGCTGAGAGACACAGGAGCCAGTGTGACCACAGTGAGGAGTCACCTGGTGTCTAAAGAGCAGATAGATCCCTGTGTACTTCACCAAGTAGTTGAAGTGGACAACTCGGAGCACCTGTGCAGAGTGTCGCAGGTTCCCTTTGGATGGGTGGGTCTCAGGTTCCTTGAAAGTAGTTGTGAGTCCAACCATGCCAGTAGACTGTTTGCTTGGCAATGACCTGGAGGATTCCCTCTGGAAGGAGGTGGAACACAGGTCACACTTGGAGATGTTGGGTTTGCCTGGGCAGGTGGGGGTGTCTACCCAGTCAATGGCAGCCCGCCAGGGTTGTCAGAAGCCCCTGGAGCCTGAAACAGTGGTCTAGGGGTCTGCCAGCAAGAGGGAGGGCAAGAGGCTTGGGAAACTGGCCCTAGAGGTTCACACAGTCCGGGCGGAGGCTGAACCTGAGGGTGATGCCCCGGAGCCTACAGGGGAACAGGTGACTGAACTGGGGGAGGTCCCTGAGCTGTCACAGAGGCAGCAGGAAGGTGGGCCCACCAGGGAGGCATTCTGTGAGACACAGAAAGTATGTCCTACTCTGGAGGGTTTGCGGCAGCAGGCTGCAGGCTGCATACCAGGCGACTGACAAAGAGCCAGGATCACACCTGCCCTATTGGGAGGACGGCCTCCTGTATAGTGAGTCTAAGGTTGCTGAGCCTGGGTCAGCCTGTGTGCCGGTGGTGCCCCAGTTGGGTCTGGCTCATGATGTGTCTTTAGCTGGACATTTGGGGCAAGGCAAGACCTCTAACAGGCTTGTCACCCACTTTTACTGGCCCCAAATGCACAGGCACTCAGATGCTCACTGTAAATCTTGCCAAACTTGTCAGGCAAGTGGCAAGAGTGGGGGGAAATGCAAGGCTCCCATCCAACTTTTCCTGTGGCTAGTACCCCTTTGGAAGGGTTGGTATTGACATTGTGGGGCCTCTGGATCCCTAGACAGCCATGGGCAACAGGTTTATCCTGGTCTTGGTGGACCATGCCACCCGGTACCCTGACGTCATTCCTCTGAGGTCAATCACTTTCCCTGTGGTGGGACGTGCTTTGATGGGGGTTTTTATCCACATGGGGTTCCCCAAAGAAGTGGTTTCTGATAGGGGTACCAACTTCATATCTACTTATATGAAGTCTCTGTGGAAGGACTGTGGGGTAACGTATAAGTTCACCACTCCTTACCACCCCTAAAGCAATGGTCTGGTTGAAAGGTTCAACTGTACCTTGAAAGGCATGATCATGGGCCTGTCAGAGCCCTTGCGCCATAAGTGGGACGCCCTTTTGCCAGGCCTTCTGTTCACCTACAGGGATGTGCCTCAAAAAGGGCTCGGATTTAGTCCTTTTGAGCTACCGTATGGGCACCCTGTCTGGGGACCTTTAAAGGTTGGTAAAGGTGGGCTTGGAGAAAGCCCCCAGTAAATCCCCACCCCCAGGGATGTATTCTGTTACATGCTGGCTTTAAGGAACCAGACTGCCCGCTTCAGGTCTCTTGCCCAAGAGATCCTAGAAGCAAGCCAGGAAAACATGAAACACTGGTATGACCCGAATGCCACTCTGGTTGAGTTTCTGCCTGGCCAGAAAGTGGGGGTGATGGCGCCAGTGGAGCCCAGGATACTCCAGGACAAGTGGACTGTGCCATTTGAGGTGGTGGATTGCAAGAGGGAATTCACCTACCTGGTGAACTTGCGGACTCCCAGGAACCCCTTGAGGATCCTGAATGTGAACCGCCTCAAGCCGCACTTTGAGTGAACTGAATTGACAATGCTCCTAGCAACAGATGATCGGGTGGAGGAAGAGAATAAGCCTCTTCCTGGCCTCCTGTCTGCTAGAGAGAAGGATGGATCTGTGGAGGGTGTGAACCTCTCCCACTCCCTGACCTCAGAACAACAGAGGGACTGTTGCCAGTTGTTGGGTCAGTTTGCCTCCCTGTTCTCCTTGATTCCAGGGGTCACACACTAGTGTACACATGATGTGGACACTGGGGACAATCCACCTGTTAAACAGAGGGTTTACAGAGTGGCTGATAAGGTCAAAGATGAGGTATCAAAGATATTAACCCTAGGTGTAATTGAGTTTTCCAATAGTCCTTGGGCCAGCCCAGTTAGTCTTTGTCCCAAAGGCTGGTGATCCCGGTGCCCCGCCAGGACTCGTGTTCCTTATGGATTACCATGATATCAATGCGGTCACTAAGACTGATGCATACCCCATCCCCGAGCTGATGAACTCATTGACTGGTTGGGAGCTGCCAAGCACCGTAGCACATTTGACTTGACGTCTGGGTATTGGCAGATTGCCTTAACTGAGGGAGCCAAGGAGAGGTCAGCATTTTCTACCCCAGATGGGCACTATCAGTTTAAAGTGATGCTCTTTGTGATGAAAAATACCCCTGCCACCTTTCAGAGGTTGGTTAACCAGGTGTTGGCTGGACTGGATGATTTCAGTGCAGCCTAACTGGATGACATTGTTGTATTCAGCTCCACTTGAGAAGAACACCTCCAACACCTCTGTAAATTGTTGGAGGCCCTGCAGCAGACAGGCTTCACTATTAAGGCATGTAAGTGCCAAATAGGGCAGGGTTCTGTGGTTTACTTGGGACACCAGGTGGAGAGTGACCAGGTGGCATCCCTCTAGCCAAAAAAAAAAGAAAACATTCTGGCTTGGGAGCCTCCCAGGACCCAGACGGAGGAGAGGGCCTTTTTGGGTCTCACTGGATGTTATAGGAGATTTGTCAAGGGGTATGGCACCATTGTTGCTCCCTTGAATGAGTTGACTTCCAAGAAGTAACCAAAGAAGTTGATCTGGACTGAGTCTTGCCAGACAGCTTTTGATGTCCTGAAGGCTGCCATGTGCACAGCACATGGGCTGAAGGCACCTGACTACTCCAAGGAGTTTGTTGTGCAAACTGATGCTTCAGAGCATGGTAAAGTAGCATTGTTACCACAACTAAATGAAGAGGGCCTAGATCGACCTGTAGCCTTCATTAGTAGGAGGATACTTCCCAGGGAACATAGGTGGAGTGCAATTTAGTGTGAAGCTTTTGCTGTGGTCTGGGTGCTGAAGAAGCTAAGACAGACCGCAGGCCCCTCAGATGATTAATGCAGATGAGGGGTGAGAATCCAAAACTGTTGAGGTGCTCCATTTCCCTACAGGGGAGGGACTTAACAGTGGAACACCGCCCTGGCACAGAACACGCCAATGTTGATGGTATGTCCAGATTCTTCTGCCTTAGACATGAGAACTCCCATGAGGTTGGGTAGTTTCTCCCCACTTTTAGCTGGGGGGGACACATGTTAAACTTGGCATCCTTGGTGTGGTGTTTCCTAACTTTTTGCCTCTGGTTCCCAGGTTGTTGATGTGTGGTGGACTCTGTTGTTGCTGTGTTTTGATACTCTGGGTACTTTACCCCTGCTAACTATTGCTAAAGTGCAGGTGCTCCTGTGTAAAATGCATGTGTGATTGGACTATTTGATTTACTAGTGAGACATGTACTGATGTTTTTACATGTCATAACAGTGAAATACTGCCAAATTTGGTTTTCAGTGTTGCAAGGCCTATCTCTCTCATAGGTTAACCTGGGGGCTGCCTTTAAATATCTTTAAAGTGCAGATTCATTTTGGGGGCAGATAGAAATATGGAGTTAGTGTCACTGAACTCACAATTTAAAAATATGTATTTTAGTGAAGTTGGTTTTTAAATTGTAAGTTTGAAAATGCCACTTTTAGAGAGTGGGCATTTTCTTGCTTAAACCATTCTTTGACTCGGCCTGTTTGTGGATTCCCTGTCTGGGTTAGTTTGACAGTTGGGCTGTTTGTGAATCTCTTCTAGACAGTGACACAAAGGGAGCTGGGGTGTAGCCTTCATATCCCGATGAGCTGTCTGAGCTGGAGTGGATCGACAAGTGGTCACTTACACCTGAATGGGCTGTGCCTGCCCTCTCACAATGCAGTCTCCAAACCCCTGCTGTGTGTTTGGGGCCTGGCCTGGGCAGGGCAGGATCTTGTGAACAATAGAGACTTTCCTTTGAAGTTTGCCTACTTCAAAGGCAGAAAGGAGTATAAGTAGTAGACTCAAAACCCCGGACTTTAGATTTTTTTCAAGATCTCTTCTGGATTCAAGAGGAACCTCTGCCAAGGAGAAGAGCTGAAAAGCTGAGAAGTGCTACCCCTCCTGTGACTGTGCTTTGTTGGGCTATTCTGTAGTTGCTGCTTCTGCCTGGGAAGGGTACAAAGACTGGACTTTGTTGTGCATTCCTGCTTGAGAAGAATCTTCAAGGGCTTAAACTGAGCTTGCCTCCTGTTTTGAAGTCTCATTGCCATCAAAGATTTCCTCTGCCAGCACTTGGACTTTCTGCTGAGACTCCTGCCCTGCCAAGTCGTGCCATATCCAGTCCCTGGGCCCTTGAAAGGTGAAGCTGGCAGAACAAGAGCTGATAATCTGCGCATAGAATGCTGTGCGGGGAAATTTTTGACGCACCATCTGCAACACGGCTGATAAACGATGCGCTGCCCGCTTTGCGGCTGAAATCAACGCTCCACCTGCATTGCGGCTGGGAGAGCAACGCATCGCGGCTGGAGAAAAGACACACAACACTTCCTTGGGGCTGCTGATAAGGACGCAAACCCCATGCAGCGCGGTTTTCTAACACCGTGTAACTGGATTTTCCATGCAACGTCCCTGGGCGTCAAAGTCATCCCGACTCTGAGCGGATCTAAGGTGCCCCGTCCGGAAATCGAAGCATTGCTCTCTTGTGAGGGAGAAAGACTATGCATCTCCGACCGGAGAAGAAACGATGCACAGCCTCCCTTGCGAGGAAGATATCGACACATCGTTGACTTTTCCGACACACGCTCGCCCATGCGGCTTTATTTTTGACGCAAACCAGCTACTTTGTTAAGAAATCTTCGTTTCCATTTTTTTCTATGGAGTAAAACTCTTATTCTTTTGAAAATTCAGATCATGACTTGTGTATGTTGGGTTTTTGTTGTTTTGGTCTTGTTTGATTTAGATAAATATTGCCTATTTTCTATACTGGTGTGGTGTCCATTTTGTAGTGTTTTCACTTTATTACTGTGTGTGTTGGTACAAATACTTTACACATTGCTTCTGAGTTAAGCCTGCCTGATCTTGCCAAGCTACCAGGGGGGTGAGTGGGGGGTTAACCAGGTGTGTTTCTCCTTTGCCCTGACTAGAGTGAGGGTCCTTGCTTAGACAGAGGGTAACCTGACTGCCAACCAAATACCCCATTTCTAACACTGTTTATTAGTAAAAACAGCATGAGACAAGGCACGGATTAATTGTTTTAAGAGCAGTGAGTGGAGATTGCGGTGATGTGAAGGGCAGTGATCGGATTACCGAAGTGAGCCGTATGTGTCCTCTACACTGCCATGACGTACTTCTAGGCCCCCAGTGACCAGTGGTGAGTACCTGTTTTATTTTTTTATATAATTTCTTTTCATACACTTTCTGATGGGGGGGATACCGGTTTTAAGAGATTTTTCTATTTTATTTTTTATGTTTTTACAGGCAGGAACACTAAAATACCGTTCATGTGGTATAAAACTGGTCAGGTAGCAACACTACATGGTCATCATGTTTGATTCTATTTGTCATAAGTGTTGTTCACACACACCTGGAAATGTCCCACATAAGCAAACTGAAACTTGACAGCTATCCGTTACGTGGCTAGATCCCGACAGGTAAGCTTTTGCCAAGATTGTGTCCATCACTCGTTTAGCGCACTGCCACTTAGAAACGGTGGCGCCGCATTAAGATCGAACCTATTGACAACGGACATGAATTCAGATACTCCGAGAACTGGTTTGTTAAAATTGCAAACACGCTGCGGCCATCTTTGTATTGAACTAGACAACACAATAGCTTACTTAGTGAAAATAGTTGTTTGCTACAATTTTCAATCGCGGTTTTGGATTATGTTTATCTTTTACATTCGATTAGACATAACATTATTTATATGCGTGCCAATTTTCACTTTTATTCGAGTTGAAATCGATAATTTTAAACCTATTCACACCTCACCTATAAACGAAATTTCGTAGACGCTAGAAATATATTAACGTCTGTCTCCGCTCTGTTCTCTTTCCATCCGCAGTATGGATAGCGAAGATGGCTGTGAAGAGCCATGCCTTCCAGTTTCGTAGGCTCAGCTCAGCGGTTGTGGGCTTGACTACAGTTCCCTGAACACAGTCGGCTCAGTTCTTTGCGTCTGATTGGTGGTTCGATCGACCAATAGGGGAAGAGAGTCGCGGGACTGGTCCACAGGTGATGCCGGGAGGAAATTGTATTGAGAAAACATGGCGCTGAATCTAAGAACATCATTATTTCACCTGGTATCTATCCTGCTTCTTTGCCACTGCGGAGGCGGGCAGAAGAAAAAAGAGGTAGACTAGAAATATCCGTCCGACTTTTTTTTTGTACTTACATTTGTGCAGTGTATAATGTATGCCACGTTTCCAAGTCGAACAGTCAGCTTTGAGGGTATATTTATATTGAAGGGGTGCTTTTAATTTAGGCCGTATACTACACAAAGCAACGTTTATTTGCTGCCATGTCACACCTTTAAATCTTGTGTGGTTAAACACGTTATCTCGTTTGATCATATACAGTCATTCGTTCATCACAATAATGCTTGGGTTCACGGAGTTTGACTATGGTTTTTTAACATTCTGTTTAGCAAAATATATGGGCTGTTTGTTTCGCCGTAAGACTGTCAATCGAAAACTTGTGGTTCATGGCGTGTGTCCTGCTTGTGGATTGCACTGTGTTCTTCGCATACGCGAAGTAGTCTGCAAATACAGTTTTGCATATCTCATTATTGTGTGTCACTTTATATCTCTCACTGCATCTCAAGTCATGGTGTTTCTTTCTAAAGCTGTACTCTGTACGCATTTCGAACTATATTTTAATTTCTTCTTAAAATATTGGAATATGCAGAGCAAATACTAATGCAATGTGTAAAGGAATGTAAACTATGAATGAAAATAACGGCTCACACTGTTTAACATATGTAATGTAACTTGGAATATATCCACATTCCAGCACGGTGTGTTGCTTGAGGTATTTCACCAGTGTTGAGCCACTTCATCAGGAAGCAACGGGGATTATTTAGAGTTTGGTGGACATCGTGCTCTGTCACAAATATTAGTAAGTACATTGTAGGCCACACTTGTGGTTCCCGACTCTGTTTAGAGTGAGAGAACATTTTGACTGAACTAACGACTGGCACTGGACCATTGGTCAAAGTACCTTAGCATAGGATGGCCGTTCCAACTTTTTCCTGTTTAGGACTGCTGGTGATAGCCTGGCAGTCTCAAACATATTGTACAACTAAATTGTTTTGAATACACTGTATTCATATACCAGACTTGAAAATGTTGGTTTTAATTATGATTGTGTATACAGTTCCTGGATATTGCCACATTCCTGCCACATAAGGCTAGCCAGAATCTTTTATTTCATGTACCTTCATTATTGTGGAATAAGATTTCATGATTCGTGAGAGTAAACTAAGTTTTTTTCTGTTATTAAGTAGATGATGGCTTGCTTTTCCTTTTTAGTCCTAGGCCAGGTTTCCCATAAATCTCAAAATCTTCCATATTGGATGTGAGTAGTTGAGCTTGTATTGTCTTTTTTTTTTTCTTTGTATTGTACAGATTGTGGTGTTTTTCCATTCAGTCAGTACTCCATTTTAGAGTTCAAAGTATTTATAGAAATAAAGACGTGCATTGTCTTTAGTGATCTATAAACCCTGGGCCTGATTCACAAAGGTATTTTAGGCTACAGACACAGTTGTACATCTGAAAACACCACTACATAGGCGTGCCAGGGACTCACAAATTGATTTTTGTCTGGTGTAAATTAATGGATTTACTGTTGTGGTGTTCTCTACCACGTCTGCAGAGAAATCTGTAATAGTAAATTCTGGGCATGTGGCAGGAAATGGGTGTGTCAAGGCACAGTTTGCTTTATAAATTTTAGAACACCTCCATACATCTGAAACCGTGGGCATTCACAAGCTCCAGTGTGACACCTGTTCAACATGAGAATAGCTGAAGGTTGCAGTAACTCCTTTTCCACAGTGGGAATAGATTCAGATTCTCACAGGTTTGCTAGTAACATTGGCAAAGTGCTTTTGCCATAGGGTGGGGAGAACGTTTTCCCAGCGTAGAAAAAGCCAAAACATGCCTTTGCAAAACGGATTCCATTCCCACTGTGCTTAAATCTAAGCTTTGTAGATTTCCTCGAAAGGTGAATAGGAGCTGTTAGACGTGACAGCTTTTTGGCGTGTCTCCCCTGTCTTTTTGCCTTCTGACCTCCTGTTTTTATGGCATATAGGACTCTGTTTTTGCTGATTTATTGTCTCTGTGCACTTTACCACTGCTAATCAGTGGTAAAGAGCAAGTCCTACCTATATAAATTGTACTATTGATTGGTTAATCCATAATTGGCATATCTCATTTACTGGTAGGTCCCTAGTTAAGTCCACTAGAGGTGCCCAGGGCCTGTAAATCAAATGCTACTAGTGGCCCTGTAGCTGTGATTGTGCCACCCATATAAGTAGCCCTGTAAACGTGTCTCAGACCTGCCACTGCATTGTCTGTGAGTGCAGTCTTGCACTGCTGATTCAACCAGGCCAGTGTACCCACTTGCCAGGCACCAACCTTCCCTTTTACTACATTTAAGGCACCCCTAAGGTAGGTCCCCATGGGCAGGATTCAGTGTATGTTAAAGGTTGGACATGTACTGGTGTGTTTTACATGTCCTAACAGTGAAATAGTGCCAAATTCGGTTTTTACTGCTGTAAGACCTATCTCTCTTGTAGGTTAACATGGGGGCTACCTTTAGTTATTCTTAAAATGTATTTTCTCTTTGAGAGTGGACAGAAATATGGAATTTGGGGTCTCTTAACTCTCAATTTAAACATACATCTTTTGGTAAGGTTGTTTTTTGAATTGTTTGAAAATGCCACTTTTAGAAAGTGGGCATTTTCTTGCTTAAACCATTCTGTGCCCCTGCCTGCTTGTGTATTCCACGTCTGAGTCAGTTTGACAGTTAGGCTGTCAGACTCTCCTCTAGACAGTGACACAGAGGGGCCTGGGGTGTAGCCTGCACATCCTGATAAGCCATCTGGGCTAGAGTGGAGGGAGGAGTGGTCACTTACACCTAAACTAAAAGGCGCTGTGTCTGCCCTCACACAATGCAGTCTCTGACCCCCTGGAGTATGTCTGGGGCCAGGCCTGGGCAAGGTAGGATCTTGTGAACAACAGAGACTTTCCTTTTGAAGGAATGCTTACTTCAAAGACAGCAAGGGGTGTAAGTAGTGGACCCAAAACCCCATACTTTTAGAATCTTTCTGGAATCAAGTGGAACATCTTCCAAGGAGAAGAGCTGGAGGAGGAGTACTGCCCCTTTGCAGTGTTGCTTTGCTGGGTTGGCCTGCAGTTGCTGTTTCTGCCTTAAAAGAGAACAAATAAAGTGAACTTTGCTGTGTATCCTGCTTGAGAAAGTTCTCCAAGGGCTTGGAGTAGAGCTTGCCTCCTGTTGGAAGTCTCAGGGATATCAAAGACTTCAGTTTCATCTGCCTACAGCACTGGGAACTGTGGGCCAGATGTAGGAAACAAAAAATTTGCGAGTCGCAAATCGAAATGCAGGTAAAATAACAGTGCTGAAATAGCGACTCGCACCTGGAGTCGCAACGCAGTGAGCGAGTCCGCCGATTGCGAGGTCGCTTTTTGCGACCGTGCAAAAAACGAACTCGCAATTTGCGAGTGGGTGTCACAAATTGCGAGTTGCATGTAAATTGCTTACAGGTGCTGCAGAACACTCCAGAAACCACTCCAGAACACTCTGGAAACACTTCCTGGCACATGATGATGACATCACAGCCAGGAAGTTTACAAATACACCTGGGAGGAGGGAGGACCACACCCTTTTTTAACTGCTGAACTGCACACTGGAGAAAAAGCAGCTGCAATGGAAGGAACTCCAAGGAAGAGAAAACTGAAGTTCTCAGAGAAGGAGCTGTAGGTGCTGACAGATGAATGCTGTCAGCACTATGACAAATTATTTGGGAAGGCAGCCCTCAATGTGCCAGAAGCCACCAACAGACAGCTGTGGCAGGACATGCAGGAAAAAATCAACTCCCTGGGGGTGAGCCACAGGAGTGTTGATGAAATAAAAAAAAGGTGGTATGACCTCCGCTCCCGGACCAAGGAGAGGGTGGCTGAAAGGCTCCGGGAGATGAGAGGCACAGGAGGGGGACCATCGTCAGTACCACCACCCACACCCCTGGAAGAAAGGGTGGAGGAAACCCTGGAGCAGGAGGCAGTATCAGGATTTGGGGACCTGGACACCTCAGAGCCCACCACATCAACCGGTGAGTACCATGTGACATGCCTGTACCCCTATCAATGCCATACCCCCACCCACCATGCACACAGGGGCATGCTCAACCAAGATAGCTCCATTTCAGGGTAGCAAACACCAGAATGATGCATTATGGGAAATGTAGTCAAGTAGACAGTACATAGGCAAATGTTTATTAGGAAGTGTGCAACAGATAGTAGACACTGACAGTCTGTTCCCCATGTCCCACAGGTCTCCCACAAGACACCACCACAACTCACAGCAGCCAGCCCCATGAGGACAGCTCAGGACCCGCCAGCACTCCCACCTGCACAGCCAACATCATCCCTGCAATATCCACACCTGCTGCAACTGTATCCCAAGAGGCTGCGCCGGCAACAGGCAGGAGTGAGACAGTGGAACACACAGGGCAGCCACCGCTGCGCAGGCGACGCAGGTCCAGGAGATCAGGGCTGCAGTCTGCGTCCGGCCATCAACCTCCCAGCAACAGTGAGGCACAGCTGCTGCGTGGTCAGCGCATACAAAATAACATATTAGGGAGGATTAGTGGTGTGCTGTACCGCTTTGTCCGCAATAACGAGGCCAGCATGCAGCAACTTAACTCCAGAATCGACATGATAGGCACAAACACTGGGGACCTTGCCCTGGCCATGAGGGATCTGGCGGCAGGACTACTGGCCCAGGCCGAGGGTGGGCGGCGCAGGGACCGTCAGCTCCTGCAAAGACTAGATAGGATGGCCACATCCATCGGCAGGCTGGCTATGAACACCACAGGCCTGTCGAGGAGGACAGTTGGCCTCCAGGTCGAAATGGGCCATTTTGCAGGGGATGTGGCTAGGGGCCTGGGACGTCTCACACACGTCATAGACTTAATGGAGGCACGGCATCTGTCCAGGGGCACAGGGGAAACACCCCAGGACAGCGAGGAGGGCTCTACAGTGAGCAGTGTCTCTGCCACTGACACTAGGGTGCTCCGGAGTACCAGGCAGAGCACAGCAGAAGCACCAGGGACCAGCCTGGCTGGCAGGAGCCGCAGAAGGACATAGACATTACCCTGGCCCTGTTGATGTGGCACATGACATCAATGTGCCCCATGCATGGTTGGCATTTACATGCCCATGAACAGTCATTACTTGTATATAGTTCTATTTCTGCACTAATTAAATAGTTTTTTTGTTCCACTTAACAAATGGTGTTTTTGGTCAATAGGTGAGTATGGTTGGAGTTGACAGGTACCTTCCAAAGTATTGTGTTGCAATGTGTTCCCGTCTCTGTCTGCCTTGATTAGCTATACTCCGATCCCCATGATGGCGATGTGGTTGCTCTTGCTCTTCATCATCAGGATCTGAGTCTGCAGGGGTGAGAGGTAGCCCACGTCGGGTGGCTATGTTGTGGAGGATGGCGCATGTGACCACAATTTTGAATGCTGTAATGGGGGTATACTGGAGGGCACCTCCACTGCGGTGGAGGCATCTGAATCTTGCTTTCAGGAGTCCAAAGGTGCGCTCTATCAGATTCTTGGTCCTCTTATGTGCCTTGTTGTATCGCCTCTCACATTCATTGCTGGGTGTTAAAAACGGAGTCATAATCCATGGCCTTAGAGCATATGCACTGTCACCTGTTGGGCACAAAAAGTACACTGTTAGAAAGTCCTGGTTGGTGTGCACAGTGACCTGTGTGTATGTCTGCAAGGTGTATGTAGCTCTACCTAGGAGGTATCCGTCTCCAAACTCCCCACGTTCCAGGCGTTGATGTATCCCACTATGCCTAAAAATGTAGGAGTCATGGGTACTGCCTGGAAACTTAGCTACAATGTCAGTGATGACATAATGGGCGTCACAAACAACCTGAATATTGAGTGAGTGGGTACACTTTCTGTTGCGGAAAAGATGTTCCAGGTTTGCAGGGGGGCATATTTGAATATGTGTCCCATCTACACATCCAATGACATGGGGAAAGTTGGCAATGCGGTAAAAGTCCAGCTTGGTGCTGTTTATTTCTGCCTCATTCCTTGGTAGGTATATGAAGTGAGACGTGTGTGAGTAAGGCATCTAGGAAGGCCCTGAGGAACCTTGACACTGCACTTTGAGATACCCCACCTGCCACAGCAATGACACCCTGATAGCTCCCTGAGGGCAAGAGGTGAAGTGAGCATAGCACTTGCACATGCGTAGGGATGGCGCAGCCACGCAGAGTCTGGTGTTCTAGCTGTGGTTTAAGTAAATCAATTAATTCTAGTATGGCAGCGCTGCTAAGGCGATATTTGTCATAGATCTCATCCTCAGTTTGCTGAAAAAGAGTCTGCCTTGTTCTATAAATCTTCTCCTCCTCACTGCTATCAGGTATATCTCCGCCATCTTGAGTAACCCAGATGGCTTCTGGGTCTCCTTTTATACTTTGGTACTGGTTACCACCTGCTCTGAGTTAGTGGTAAATTGCAAGTGCAAACTGGGCTTTTTGCGACTAGTCGCAATTTGCGAGTTGCAATTGCATATGGTTTGCGACTGGCAAATTGCGACTTGCTATTTGCGGGTTGCAAATTTTGCGAGTCGCAAACGGCTCACATCGCTTTTTGCAAGTCGGAAATGGGGTTTTTGCATCCCATTTCCGATTTTGCACAGTCGCAAATAGCGATTTGGGCCATTTGCGACTCGCAAAACTTTGCTACATCTGGCCCAGTGTGTTGTGTGCTGTTCAAGAAGAAAAACCACCACGACGCTGCCAGTGATGCAATTGGCCTGTACCATGACCTGCAGATGCCGCACTCAGTTGCACTGCACCACTTATCACTCCACCCCTGGTCTCACTGCTGCCGCCATCTGGTGCCGCTGCTTACACTGTGACCTGTGGGCCCAACACTCCGGCATCGCCTTGCTCACACCACAGCCTGGGCATCCCCAACGACGATGCTCCTGCTGACACCGGCATCACTTCCTGCAACGTGGCCTGTGGACACCACTTGTGAGGTACATGAAGCACCGTCCCGTCCAACACTGCAACCCCAGTCAACCAATGCCACCACCGTTGACTACCGTATTGTCAACAGACATCCCTGTCTGTACCGTGACCCATGAACGCCGCACGGAGCACATACTGCAGTGCCAACTTGGGCCTACCAACGACATCGCTTCAGCAACTACGATGCTGCTGCCTGCACCGTGACCTGGTGACACCGGACGTCACACCTCCCCGCTTCATACTGCAGCCCCGGTCTTACTGATGACATCACCAAGCCGCTGCCTGCACGGTGACCTATGGGCACTGCACGTCGAATCATCCCGCTTCTCACTGCAGCCCCGACACCATCCACACCAGCTCTCCTGTCTTCATCAGCCCGTAGTTCAATCTGCAACGCATGTGACTTCAAGGGCTCGATGACCCATGCACCGACTCCTGAACAGACACTGCAATGGCGCTGTCCGGAACTCATCCCGAAGATCACAATGCCCTGCAATTCCAAGGTACTGTTTGCGGGTCTTCCAGATACTGTAGCTGGCCTGTGATACCGCTGCCACCCTGAACTGTTGTATTTTTTTTTTTTTTTTTATCACAACACTGTGATAGCTCCACCTTGGGCTATCCACTTCAAGGAACTGTATTTCTAAGTTCTTGCAAAATTAATATCTTATTGCATGTTGGATTTTTCTAGTTTTGGTCTTGTTTTATAGAGATAAATATTTGCTATTTTTCTATCACTGGCGTGGTGTCCTTTTGTATTGTTTTCACTGTATTACTGCGTGTTGTGTGCAAATGCTTTAGACATTGCTTCTGAGATTAGCCTGACTGCTCGTGCCAAGCTATCAAGGGTGTGAGCAGGGGTTATTAGAGCGGGTATCTCACTTATCCTAACTAGAGTGAGGGTTCCTACTTTGACAGGGTGCAAACCGACTGCCAACCAGAGACCCCATTTCTAGCAGGAGCCCACAGGATAAACGCTTAATTTTCTTAGTAAGTAAAAGTATGTTCATACATCAATGTAAATCGGCCCAATTTTGTGATTTGGGTCCACTCTATCTCATTTGTCAACATGCTATAACACTCTGAATTGTTCGTATGGCACTATACAGATCCCTTTCATAGGGGCATTAGAGTCCTTGATACACAAAAGAAAATGAACACACTGTTATGTTGAACATTGTTGTGAACGTTACAAAACTTACCTGGCAGTCCACATTTTGTAATACCCACTTCCTAACTGATGCATGGGATTTAGTACTGCTGATCTCTCTACATTTGTGGTGGAGAAATAAGCCATATTAAATCCACTTACTCTTGCCAGGAATACCTCTGTGAATTATTGGCAGGTGTAAAAGGAGGTATTTCCAACCATAAATATAGCTCTGTGAATTGGGCCCTAGGTCCAAGTTATTCAGCCCAAACATACCCGTTTGCTCACACTCTGTTACCCTCCCGGTCCTCAATGGTTTTCTTGATTTTTACAAAAGATGAGCATAAAATAAGTTATGAGACAAGCAAACAAATATTCCACTGCACCCGAATTGTCATTTATGAATAAGAGGCAAGAATATATAAATTATGAACTATGAGGAAGGATCCAGATATGATTTGGAAATGGGGTTCTCTTTTTCATTAAGTTATCAGTAGCTTTCTTTTAAGGAATGAACAGGCACATTGTTATATCAGACCGGAATATTGTGAGGCGAATAAAACAAGATTTGCATTTTAAAACATATTTTTCGTGGAAATCATACTTTTTCTCTACATAGTATAGTAAAACACATGAGTTTCTAATTTCAGACTACATTTCCAGGAATGAGACTTCTTGAACTGTGGAGCAACTGATGCTGCTGATCTTAGTATTGTGCCAAACAATACATGTAAAATCCAAAACCAGACTCATGCCTGTGATGGACTTATGTTTTTTAATTTTCAGATTATGATTTCGAAAAGCAGAACATGCTGTTATGCTGTTTATCTAGAACGCCTACAGAGAAAGTTTGGGTAAATACTTACGGTATCAATTTAGGTTTGACACTTGTCAATAAACCTCCAATATGATGGTGGGAGTGGCTCCACTCCTTTTAAACAATCCCTATTGCAAGTGTGGCGAACATTTGTTCCCCAAAAGTGCTCCCCTATGTATTGTGAGAGCCACTTCAGGGGGGAGAATTGATTGTGGTTCCCCATGCACTGCCTGCAGTAGAAACTGATGTCATGTATGTCAAGAAGGTTTACATTGGGAGTGCATTTACTTTGGAACTTTAAAGGTAAATGCATTTTTTAAGTATGTTTATACATGGATAGTGAAATGTTTATCTTTATGTTTTCATTTAAAATGTTTTCTGTGTAGCTTAGTTATGCTTGAATTACTTATGATTTTAATATATGTATATTTAACTTTTAATGAAATGTATCACTTTTAAATCACATTCATTTTACTAATACTATATACTTACATGCTTGTGTGTGTATATATATATATATATATGTGTGTGTGTGTGTGTGTATGTATGTATGTATGTATGTATATATATATATATATATATATGTGTGTATATTCACTGAAAAAAACAAAGGCTAAATGAAGGTTATAGTTAGGTTAAAATGTAATTTAAAATGTAACACCCGCAGGTAGCTGACATTCCACCATGCATGACTTTTAGCCAGGCCCTGTATTCAACTTCCTGCAACTCACCCTGTACTGTGAACAGCCTTCTGAAGGGTGGAAGCTGTGCATAGTAGTTTTTGCTGAGGGACTGACCTCTCTTCAAATATCTCTATACAGGGTAAAGGCTGTGTGTGGTAGCGTTTTGCTTTGTTTTGTTTTATGTAATTATAATTTGTGTGTTTCAATAGGATGAAAACTCCCGCAGGCCCCTTTTTAATCAAAAATACTTTTTAATGGTCACTTTAATGTGTATTATTGTGGGTTTAGCTCCCCCACCCCCTTTTGTTTTCTAAATTATTTGCCAGCTTCTGTTTTGCGGTAAACCTCCAACTCACTTTAAATAAATATTTATATGAATGACTTTTTCTGCAGGTGTGTGTGTGTGTGTGTGTGTGTGTGTAAAGGTTACAGGGACATTATAGTTAGGAAATAGAATTAAAGAAAACTTTGGGACATTATAGTTAGGTTTAGATTTTACTAGCACATCATCAATGAAATGCAACAGTTGTAGATATACTTATCTAAAGACACTATAACTTGTGCTCTAACGTAACTATAACTTGTGCCTCCACCATGCACAGTTTTCTCATCAATAATACTTTTGCAGATGTTGCATTGTAAATGCCATAGAATGTCATTAGTAAGTAATAGTGCATGGTGAGGGCACAAGTAGGCATCCAAACTCCATGTCTTACACATACCCTTTGGCTGTGCGTGGTGTGGGTTGGCCACAAAGCCCCACACACACGGCCTTTGGCCATGCTCGCCAGGGGTTGGCCACAGGGCCTGGACTGAAGCCAACACCCAGGGGCACCCAACCCTGCTCCATTAACAGCCTTTGGCCATGTGTGACAGGAGTTGGCCACAGATACTTTTGAATGTGGAATTCCACAGAAAAACACCCTTGCTTTGCCTTGGATAAGCTGAATAAGTTGGAAGGATATGTCCTTTGCGGAAGCAGTGCTTCATCTGGGGCACCTGCAATGCTTACATTTGTAAGTGCTTCTTTTTAAGTTTAATTTGTGAAATTAACATCGATGACAGATTGGATCCTCACCTGCCTTTTTATCCACAAGAAGTCCACAGTTTTGCGCAAAATGTGTACCCAACTGGAGAAATTTCTACTGGCTAATTAGTAAGTGGGTCCTCATTGGATAACTCTATAGTGCACATTGTAGTCTCAGGGATGTGGAATTCCTATCGCTTGATACCCAGGACATATTGTTTGGGGTTAAGGGCAACAAGTTGTCATGTTTATTTTGTGCATGGGAGAAGTAGGCCCAACCCCCTGCAGCACAAACCCTTTGGCTGGCACTTTACAGAGAAGGGAACTGTCTGCACCTGAGGTAATATGTGTGTTCATATGTTAATGCTGTTCAATTTATGGTTCATTAATGAAAAGCCTTCATTGTTAGGGTGAGCGCTGTAAATAAACATTTTAAGGTAACACCGCACTACTGACAGTGGTTCCAGTAAGAAAATAATAAAAGCGTACACGTTTGAAAAGTTTAACAATATGAGCCTAAGTATGATGTTCCCAGAAAGCTCTGTGATTAGATGCAGATGCTTGTAAGCAAAAATGATGATTCTTTGCTTTCAAAATATAATGTTCAGAAAAAAAAACATTTTGCGACTATGACATTTTAGGTGTTTTCTTTGAAGCGTCATTTAGTAAAATGTGTTGATACATACTAGTATTACCAAAAAATGTTCCTAATGGAAAATCAGCGTAACCATTTTCAACAAGATTATGGGAAGAATGAAAATAAACAAGCACTAGCAAAGCCAACTGATCGGACATTTTTTGTGAGTTTTTTTTGGTTTTGTCAATGCTTGTCTTGTTTTGACATGGCTTTTTGTAAAACTTTATTATTGTGGGTCCTGTCAGGCCCTCATCATTGTAACAAACACTGGCAAACAAAAAAAAAAAGTTTGGTCTCAAAAAGCACACATTGCCACTATTTGCATAACAAAGGCCCTAGAACGCTTGTTCAGGAAGCCTTCTCATCACAGCATCTGCCCTGAGTGAGTTGGGGCCTCCATGTTCTTTGCAGGGGGGAGCCTTCAGTTGCGTTACGCCACTGATTGCCACAGTAGTTCCCAGCAGTGAACAAAACTACTTTGTGTGACAATATACTCCTTGTGAAAGTGCAGAATGTGACAGCTCATAGTAAAGCCAGCCAGTAGATAGAGAGAGAAATAGAAGTTTAATAAAAACAGAATCTTTGTTAATGCCAGACCTAATTAGGGTCATATTTCTTAAAGAATGTCACAAAAGTGCACCCATGGTATATGTCTTTGAATTAGTGGCTTTTATGAATTCACAAGAACTTACAAAAGTAGACCAGGAAATCGTGCTTCTAGAAAATATTTGTGAACTGTGTTTTTAGCACAAGGAAATATGCATGTGTAGATTTGCTCATGTGAAAATCTATTGAGCGTTTATGAGTTCACTTTTCCTCCAACCACTTTTTCCCCAACCCTGGAAGAACTTCTCCTTCTGCCATTGTCAGGTGTAAATTTCCAACCTTTCTCATTATGTGAAAAGATTAGAGAATTTCGTAGGTTTGTAGACTTAAAAGTATTCCAGCCCTGGAACTATTGCTTCTTCCTTCCTCCAGCCCCACTATCTAAATCTGCCGAAAAGTGGCAAAATAAGGAAATTACTATAGTAGGAATTGAAATTGCAAGTATTCAAGCCCTATTATAGTAGTAGCCCTGGCATAATCAGAGAGGCTATTATCAGAGCTCTTACAGAATGAGATTGCTGCCATAATTTGTCGCCGCAATACATGGCACTAAAGCCAGTACTTGGGGTCTCCACCACCAGGCCTGGGACTTGGCAGAGTCAGACTCCCAAAATGGCTGCCAACACGACCTGGTTAAATTGTTGGCAGCCAATCAGATCTTGGTATGTGATCAGTCGGATCCCTATAGCTAAGACCTATATACCTATGGAAACAAGGGCCTGACTATAACTACTTACTGGTGACGGCCATTAGGTAAGATATAATATATTATTATTTTACATATATATCCTCCAACTGGGCATTCGCCCAACAACACAGACTGCTGCAGACTCATTAAATCTTGCTCCAATTTTGCTTTATTCCGCCATGTTACGATGCTGTGACATGTTTTGGCCGCCATTGACAACCTTGATCACACAATGGTGCGCTGTCATTTTGTTATTTTTATACCAATGCTTCCTTGTCCTAAAACAGCGACAACAGACTTCAATTTCATGTTCAAATATAACATTCAAGCCTGTTTTGACTCCTTTTCATTCCATAATTCTATATTATATGCTCTTTATCATACTGTTTGTATGTGCCATAATTATATATTATGTATTTGTCTCTCAATTTCGCTAAACAAAATGTAATCTATAAACAAAAATAATGAGATTGAACACTGCTAAATGTTGTGCCTTCATTTATGATCAACATTACAACAAAATTTCAATGTGTACTTCTAAATTATTGATCACACTGGCACTTTATATTATACACCTGCAATACTGCCAACGTTTCTTTCAATTATATCTCAATGGCTCATGCTTAGTTCTTTACTTTTTCAATCATTGAATGTGCCAACAAGTAAGCCCAAGTGGGCAAACTGAAGGCTAACATTCCTCGTGATTTTATTACCGCACATGGTTGTCATGCTCATCAAAATCTCCCCTTAGTGCAAATAAAATGTAAGGTAAACTAAACGGGGGGGCTCAAAGATGTAATGTAAATGAAAAATATTCATGCTTCATTAGCCTAACAATTGTTTACAGAAAAAAATGTACTGGCCAAAGAACCTCATTTATAACAACTCATAATCAAATGTATAGCTCATCATCCATTTTCAATCTATTAGGTGACTTGGAGTCCAGATCTATTTAGTTTCTTGTCTTTGGAGGGCTGCCTCGCGATTCCCTCCTAAATGACTACGTGGGACCACATCTATAACATAAATACGATCTGTGTTTAATATCACTTTCATGATCTAAAGCACAATGCCTTGCTACCGGGTATGAAGGATCACTATTTTTAAATGGACATAAATGTTGCAATATACACTAGTGCACCTGTAACCCTATGCTGCCCACATATCTCAAATTGCAACTAAATGTTAATACATATACTGCAAAGTCTGCTCTGCAACTGAAAGTGCCCTTAATCTTCTGTGATCTTTTTTTAAATGAAATTTCATATTCAGTTTGATTCCTCCCAATAGAGAAATCTCTACAACTTGTACATTTTAAGAAATATTTTTTAAGTCTAAGCCATGTCTGTGGTCTACTTATCTCCGGGCTGTTTTTTACCAGAGCATCAATTATAGAGTATGCTCTTCAAGAAGTGATGAGGGGATACCTTTGCACCAGAGAGCCAATAGTTGGATCTTATTTTATTATGTACCAGTTCTTTCTAAAAGGTACTCTGAACCGCTTCTCTTGTTTAATGTATGTTATAGTCAGTCTGGCCTCATTAGAGGCTTTCCTTGTGTCAAATGTTTTTCGATTGAACAGGATGCTTTCCCTTGTTTTTCTATTTGACCTTTCCTGCGTTGTCAATAATCAGTTCTCATCATAACCCATTTTGTTAGAAAATGTGGTGGATGAAAGCTAGAAGCATGCAATGTTGTATTGCCGGCCGTCATCTTCTATACAACTTTGTCTCCAACTTATTGTTTAAGCAGAACACTTCCAAGTCTAAAAATGTAACCTTATCCTTAATAATGTTGCTTCTAAGTGCAATTTGAGATTGCTGACATTAACTTTAACTTGTTCTACAAAATGTTTTGCACTCTGTACTGTGCCCCTCCAAAGTACAAATAAGTTGTCTATAAAACTAAGCCAAACAAACACTTATTCCTCCCAGGTCTGCCTCTGGGCGACACAGAGCACCCACTCCTCCCAACAGCCCACGTGAAGACATGCTTAGCTGGGTGCGAAGTAGGTGCCCATTGCCATCCCATGAAGCTGGTGAAACAAATGAAAATCTGATCATATCCAAAAGCATATGTGTGCTTATATAAACTCAGTGGTCTGGTCTGCAAACAATACTCTACAGCCCTCAAACTATCCTGGTGTTCCATACTAGTATAGAGTGTGGTAAAGTCCAAAGACATCAGTACATAGTGTTTATCCCAGAGTACATAATATATTGCTCTTAAAAAAAATCCTAGTATCCTTTACATAGAAGGATAACCCCTTTACAAAATTCTGCAAATAATCATCTATATATTTCAGAATATTTGTGCACAACTCCCCCAGTGGCAAATATGATTGAGCTGCCAGGTGTTGTCACAGGTTTCTTATGTAGGAATTAAGTACATCACTGGTGTCCTTGGATGATTGTTATGCATGAACACTCATCTTGGCTGATCAAACCACTGTATCTCCATTCCATCAATGCAGCTCTAACTGTATCGTGGCTGCTGACAGCTCAGATTTCTCACACATGTATAACATTCTTCCTTGTTCAGCCGATTGGCTGCCTCCTGTTGGTGCATTGCTCTCAGCCACATAATATTTCCGCCCTTGTCTGAGTTGCGTATTACAATATCCTCCTCTTTTTGCAACTTTCTAAGAAGACCAGAGAGTAATATCTTGTCAAATTTTTGGTTTGACTTGTCATGATTTCTGCAACTTCCTAATGTCCTGCTCTCAATTAATACTTCATGAAATACATCAATCGCATCATGCTGGACAGCTTGTATAAAGGATGATTTTAGCATGAACGGGGGATTGTATTTACTCCACACTTCCAAGCCCTTACCCTCAATTATTGTTTGGTCTGGCACAGGTTCATTTACTCCCAAACATTCATTCTCAAGCATAGTTAATTTGTTTAGCAGATTGATATACAATACTTTTAGCCACATATTTTGTTTACCAGGTGACCTTTTGTTAGTTTCCCCGTCTGATTCGTATAGTACTTCAACAATTTCAACTTCCTTCTAAATTTAACACATCAATTCATGTCTGATTATTATGAAAGCTACCTTTAGGACAATGGTCAAAGGCTAAAATGTGTTCTTATGCCCTATTTAATGTGAGCTAAGTTAATTATTGTTTGAGACTGATATCAATGTCTCATTCACTTAATTTACCATGATTTTTGTGATGTTTTGCTCTCCTGTGTTTTTCTTTCTATGCTTCTTCCTTCTCCTTTTTTGCCTTTGTGCCACTGACCCTGTGGCCTCAAGGTTTGGCGTCTGTCCTGACTTAAAAAACAAGGTCCTCCACAATAGTTGCCTAGGTTATTTGGTTATTTGCCCCAATGTTTCAGGCACTATCCTCTTTGTCTGTGTCTAGGTCTGAACTCATTTCAGTTTCTGTGCCAGCAGTTTGTTGTTCTTGTCACAACCTATTTCCCTCCACCAGTTTCTGGCATTTTGATGCATCAAAGCAATGAGCAAATGTAGAACTCTGCCCCCTCCCGTGATCCAATTTACCCCTCGTGAATTTTTTTAACTTTTCTTGTTTTTATACGCTCCTAATTTTTCTTGAGTTTCCTCTTTGTATTTTTCGATTATATACTTCTGTGGGTGTTTGTCCAATTCTGTGCTTAAAGTATCAATCCACAGTTGCATGTTTTGGCTGTCAGTATCTCCATGTTTCACTAATATCTTGATTAATCTATTTGATGCTTCATATTACTTTCTGCCCACTTATTCATCATCTTTGAGTTAGGATTTTCAAAACTCAGCGATTATTAAAATTTCGAGCCCCGCCAGAACCCGGCACACCTCCACGTATTTGGAGACAGATTTCTGTTCCCACTATTTTGATTGCTTGGATTGTCCCAGTGTCTCCAGTCATAATTTCATTCTTAAATCCTGTCCTTCTGGCCATTACTCAACAGGATTACTTCACCATCGCTCTGTAGCTCCACAAACTACCTCTCTGCCACCTCCTTCCTTTCACGCGTCAGATTGGCTGGCATGGTGTTCCTGATTATATGATAGCTTGGTTTGTCTTCCAGTCGAGCCACAAAGCACACTTCCTCCATCTTACTCATAACTGGTGCCTTGCAGATCACCACACGGGTCCTCTGACTCTCCCAGTGCCTCTTCACTCGGGTCTCCCGATGTGAGGGGGCTCGTAGCTGCTTCTGTTCACATCCTATTTTGACTCTCTGACACCACACAGAGTTTCACTTCTGAATGGCTGTACACCCTCATGGAGGGGGTCTGCTACATAAATTATATACTGTAAATAAAAATATAGTCACAGATGCTTTAAATCAATGTATGTACATATATACATACGTATAAGTCTGAGAGATATGCTGTGAAATGTCTTCCACCTTAAATGGTGTATGAATACTGAATATCTCATGAATGCTTTTTACTTTAGAGAAACTTGGAATATATATCTATATCCAAAGAATTCTACTTCTCCAATTTCTTCTCCTAATGGCATTAATTAGGGTGCACCACAAGCATGGATTAAATATTTTATTTAGGTTAAGTTTTCCCACCGACAATTCATACAAGCAAGGGACAGACAACACGTTTCAGTGTTTGCCTTCCACAGGCCCATATATATACTTGTGTGTGTGTATGTATATATATATATATATATATGTGTGTGTGTATATATATATATATATATATATATAATATCTATATCCTTGTACTGTTGTCTGTACGTATATCTGCAGATGTGCAGAGTGCTCTTTCTTACCATGAGGAACGATCTTTAGTTTTAGTACAATAGCTAAACAATATATTGCTGTAAGCATCCATTTGTAAGACAATTGCATGATTATCACACCAAAATATTACTTATGCAGCATACAACAGGAAAAAAAGCAGCTGATACCTATTGTATAGTGCTGAACACACAATGCTTGAGGTTGTTGTATGAACTGCACAAAAAGTGGTCAAAATAAAAAAAAAAGCACACAAGCCAAAACAAAATGCTTTCAACAATATACTGCTTAGGTATTGTACGAAAACCATAGATCGCTCCTCAGAATGATACATTATTGAGATTTGTTGTTTGTGTTTTTGCCTCTCTCCTTCCACTTCAGTAATAATAAACAGCATAATATACTCACCATGTCTGCATATGTGATTAATGCTTTAGCCTTTTCATCAGTATTGGTTCAACAAAAGGTATTAAATCATAACCAGGAGTTTAAATTTGTGCAGCATGGTAAAATCTTACTGAAGAGATATCCTGATTATGAGCAGAGTTTCTTTCTCCATGTAAAATAATTTTACATGACATTTGTGAGACAGTAAGAATTGCGTTTCTCATGTGAGTTTTGTGTATTTTATACTTTGTAGCAACTTTGAAGTAGGAGAAGGTTTTGGAGGTTTCCATACCTAAGGTGTGTGGGATTTCATGCTGCAGAGCCCTCATAATATGCAAGTATGGTAGGTGACAGCTCCTCCCCCATCAAGTCAGAGTTGGCCAATCCTACCAACACGATACGCCCTTTGCCTAACTCTCTGGGAATAAATGCGAAGGCCAAATTCCAGCTTCAACTAGTTAGGAGACCCTGGATACAGGTTGCAGGCACTAAATATTTAGGACAAGAAAACAGAAGTTTTCTAAAAGTCAGTTTTAAATTACATTTCTGTAGAGAACAAACTTGACTAATCTATCAACTCCCAGTTGAAAGATATCACTTATTAAATATAATAAGGTATCACAATGTTATCCTATGGAAGAGGCAGGCATTGCATGAATGAAAAGCGATTTTAAGAGATTTTCACTACCAGGACATGTAAAAGTTAAAAGTATGTGTCCAGCATTTTAAATACACTGCACCCTGCTCTATGTGTCACGGTTTTCAATGGGCTCACCGTCGAGGTTGAGAAGCGTAGGGGAACGTCCCCGGTTCCGGCAGGTTCTGCTCTGGCCGAGGTAGGGGCGACCCCTTCCGGTAGCCACGGTGCTGTTTGGCAGGAGCAAACCACTACAGTCCGTGCCCCCCAGAAGGAGTCCCAGAGGAAAAACCCCAGTAGGGTAAAAAACCTCCACAGGAACTCCCTGAAACGAAAGGAGGACACCAAGGCGTTAGGACTGAAGATCAGGAAGACTGGAGAACAAAGACAGGTCAGGAAACACTGGATTCGCACGAGGAAATCAATCGGAGCGTGACTACCACCAAGGAGTGTTGCAACGCAATGAACCAGCAGCTGAATTCCCCTTATAAACCCCCAGGCAGGAAGTAGGAAACAGGAAGTAGAAATACCACCATCTTGGATTGGGGAAAAGAATGCAATAGTGAATCAGGTACATGCACCTAAAGAAGAAAAATAATGCATGCTGGGAGGAGAGGAAGTGCTCAGCATGCTGGGAAGGGAAAAGGCAGGTACAAAAATACCACCATGTGCAAGGGTTCGGCTTTTGACTGGAGACATGGTAAGTGGTGAGCAGGTGTGCAAAGCAGAATGCAGAGATTAGTTGTAAACGCGCATAATGCGCTACACGCGGTCAGGCCTGAAACCCCTTTGGGGTCTCAAGCCCTGCCGCGTCTGCCTTTATGGCAGAACTTAAAGAAAGGGGAACGGCGAGTGCCGCGACCCCTAATCAAGCTCCTTGGAGCATCCGCGGCCTGCGCCCGAGCCGCGGCATCCCCTGCGGCCCGCGCGCCAGCCGCGGCGTCCCCCGCGGCCCACGCGCCGGCCGCGGTGTAAATGGAGTGCCACGCCGCGGCAACCTGAGCCCGCGGCTGCGGCAAGCGCCGCGGCCTCCGCGGCATTACAGTATGCCCCCCCCCCGAGGCCCCAGGTTTGTGAGGGAAGAGACAAAAAAAGCGACGGACCAAAAGAGGAGCATGAACTGAAGGAGCATCTTCCCAGGAACACTCACTCATAGGGTATCCCTTCCAATGAATAAGATAATGGAGGCGCCCATGGAAAAACCGAGAGTCACAGATTTCCTGAACCTCGTACTCAGGTACATTATCAACCAACAGCGGAGGGGGACAGGGTAAGTGCCTATGAAAAGGATCGGGACGGTAAGGCTTCAATTGAGAGACATGGAATACAGGGTGGATCTTCCACGTCCGGGGCAGGCGAAGACGCACAGACACACGGTTGATCTTTTTGAGAATTAGGAAGGGGCCATAAAACCGAGGTTTGAATTTGTTCTGAGTGAGTCGGAGAGGTAGGAATCTAGAGGAGAGCCAGACCTTGTCATGAACCTGATATTGAGGAGCCGCACAACGTCTTCTATCTGCTATCTTTTTCATGCGGAACTTAGTGGCCACAAGGTTGGAATGGATAATTCGTTGTATACCCCGTAGCTGTCGAACATAGGAGGAGATGGCAGGAAGATTGGAGTTATCTCTCAGGGGAGTTGGGAAGGCCTTGGGATGGAAACCGTAGGAGCCATAGAAAGGAGAGACCTTCGAGGCACCGTGTAGAGAGTTGTTATAGGAGAATTCTGCAAGCGGTAAATAGGTAGCCCAATTACTTTGTGTAGCATTGCAGAAGCTACGTAAGTACTGTTCGAGACCCTGATTGAGTCGTTCCGTTTGCCCGTTGGTTTGAGGGTGGAACCCGGATGACAAGGCCACCTTGATTCCCAAGGTCTTACAAAATTGATTCCAGAATCGGGAGATATATTGAGGACCCCTATCCGATATAATGACCTGAGGTAACCCATGAAGCCGAAAGATTTCTTGAGTAAAGATTTGACCCAATTCCTTAGCCGTTGGTAACTTTCTTAAGGCCGTGAAGTGAGCCATTTTGGTGAAGGGATATGGTTACCATTATTACGTGGTTTCCCATTGAGGAAGGTAATGCGCACATAAAATCTGTGGAGATAGTGTGCCATGGGCCGGGGGGAACTGGTAATGGACGGAGTAATCCTACTGGTCTGGTACGGGGTGTCTTGGCTTGAGCACATATAGGACAGGCAAATACATATGTCTCAGTATCAGCCTTGAGAGTTGGCCACCAGAAGGAGCGCAGCAAAAGTTGTTGGGTTGCTTTCATTCCTCGATGACCTGCGATAGGGAAATCATGGCACATATGAAAAGCTTCAGTTTGTACTACTTTAGTGGGTAAAAACAGGGCCTTGTCATGATAATAATAGCCATGATCTGTATGCAGTTGCGGACGCAACTCTTTCAGTTCTGTTTCGTCTAGACGGGCATATTCAGACTTGACTTGGTCTAAAAAAGTCTGTGCTACCCCAATGATCTTGTCGTTGTCAAATAAGTTCTGAACAGTAGAATCGCTGCACTCAGGATAACGTCGGGACAAGGCATCCGCCAGGATGTTCTGAGAACCAGGGATGTAAGTGATATAGAAGTCATATTGGCTGAAAAAGAAAGCCCATCGAGCCTGCCGGCTATTTTGACACTGAAAGTTTCTTAAGCACTGTAGATTTCTGTGATCTGTCCGGGCTTCAAAAGGTTCCTTTGATCCCATCAAAAAGTGTCTCCATTCTGTGCACTCGGTTTTTAAAGCGAGTAATTCACGTTCTAACACGGAATAATTCCGCTCGGAATCAGATAAAATGTGTGATAGGTAAAATACAGGGTGTTCTAAATCATCATCGTCTTGTCTTTGCAATAAGGCAGCTCCAATGGCCCTTTCTGAGGCGTCTGCGACAACAATGAATTGCTTGCTGGTGTCTGGGTGTCGTAGGATAGGGGCTTGAATAAAGGCTTTCTTTAATTCCTGAAAGGCTAACTCAGCGTCTTGTGTCCAACAAAAACCCTTCTTTAGGTGTTCTTTTTTAAGGGTTTGAGTAATATAGCTGGTTCTCTGGGCAAAGTCTGCTATGAACTGTCAATAGAAGTTGGCTAGTCCCAAAAAAACACTGAGTCTCCTTGATGGAAGAAGGAGATGGCCAATTCAATATAGCCTGCACCTTGTCTGAATCCATGGCGACTCCGGTTTGGTTTATGCAATACCCCAAGTATTTTACTTCCGTCTGATCAAATTCGCATTTTTCAGGTTTGCAGAATAAATGATGTTGTCGGGTCTCTCTAAGACTTGGCGAACGTGCTTGGAATGTTCTTCTGGATGAACAGAAAAGATTAGAATATCGTCAAGATACACCACCACTGTTTGTTGCAAAAGATCAGAAAAGATAGAATCCATGAACCTTTGAAAAATGGAAGGGGCATTAGTAAGCCCGAATGGCATTACTCTATATTCGTAGTGACCAAAAGGTGTTCTAAAGGCGGTCTTCCACTCATCACCTTCTCTTATTCTTAGAAGATGGTAGGCTCCTCGGAGATCCAGCTTGGTGAATCTCTTTGCTCCTCTGACTGCTTCTAAGATGTCCTTTATGAGGGGTAACGGATACCGATCTTTAATAGTGATCCTGTTTAACCCTCTGAAATCGAAACAAGGACGCAAATCTTTAGTTTTCTTTGGTACAAAGAAAAGAGGAGCCCCGGCGGGTGAAGAAGAGGGAGTAATCAACCCGCTTTGTAGGTTCTCATCAAGATACTCCTTTAGAATCTGTTTCTCCGGTTCTGTGACGGAGTACATACGCCCAAAAGGAATCACTGTATCTGGTTCTAAAGGAATGGCACAGTCGTATTCTCTGTGGGGTGGCAGTTCAGGTTTTTCTGGCTTCTGGAATACATCGGCATAATCCTGATAATGCCTGGGAACTCCCTGTAGGACGTTAATGGAGCATCCCACCTTAGGAGTTGCTGTTGAGAGACCTTTTGGGGGCCAATAATCCCCGGCGTGATAGCAGTGGTGTTGGCAAAAGTGAGAAGACAAGGAAATGGTTTTTGTTTCCCAGTTAATGTAAGGATTGTGCAGTGTGAGCCATGGAATGCCCAGGATCATGACGTGGTGTTTTGATGAAATTAAATCAAACAAAAGATTTTCTTGGTGTTTTCCAAACTGTAGACAGAAGGTAGGGGTAGTATATTGTACAGGTCCAGAGGCCAAGAGTGACCCATCCACGGTATGTACCTGTTCTGGTACTTCCTTAGGTATTTGTGCTATCTGTCGTTCTTTAGCCCAGGCTTCATCTAAATAGATGCCACTGGCTCCGCAGTCTAATAAGGCCAAGGTTCTTTCTTCCCGGCCATCAGTTAGATGAAGGATAACTGGTAAGAGAAAAAGGGCAGTTCCTTCCTCCCTGGAAGAACAAATAGAAGGTATGTCACGATATCCCGTCCTCACCCTTCTTACTGGGGACGGGAGTTGGCGTTTCCCAAGGGCTTGGTTGGACGAATGGGGCAAGTGCGAATTAGGTGACCAGCTGCACCACAATATAGACGAAACCCCTTCCTTCGTCTATGTTCTCTTTCACTGGCTGATAAAGGTCCTCGAGCCGTGTCAATCTGCATTGGTTCTTCCTCGGTATTCCCCTTAGGTTCAGGACGGACTTCCTCGGTACGATGAGAGAAAGAGCGAGACGGTACTGAGTGCGATGGCAAACCACTCTTCCTTTTCTCCATTCTTCGTTCATTTAACCGATATTCTATCGTCAGAGCCTGGTCCATCAATCCTTTAAGGTTCTCTATTCTAGCAGAGTGCACTAGTTCATCTTTAATGTCCTCTCTGAGACCTCTACGGAACAGTGTCACCAAGGTACGTTCCACCCAAGTTGTTTCTGCTGCTAATTGTCTGAAACGGGTGATGTATTGTAATACATCTTGATTCCCTTGTTGAACTTCGCAAAGAGCTTCTTCTGCGGACGCCTCGAGTCCAGGGCGTTCAAACATCTGTTTAAAAGTAGTGATAAAGGTGGAATAATTAGATAGGCAGGGATCGTTTCTGGTTACTAGAGGGGTGGCCCAAGCCAAGGCTGGCCCCGATAAGGCACTAATCAAATACCCCACCTTGGTCTTGTCTTGTAGAAATTGCGAGGGGCGAAAAGCAAAGTAAACCGTCAAGGCATCCAGGAATTCTTTTAATTTGTTAGGATCTCCGGGAAAAACGAGGTGTAGTGGCAGCTACTGAGGGGACATCTGTGGTCCTGGATGCAAAGGCTTGTCGATAGACGGTATTTTCAGTACGTAACTGTTGGAGTTCTTGAGCCTGTTGTTGTATCGTCATAAGCAGGGTCTGGCTCGTAGGTTCCGTGTTTGCCACTGGATTATCCATGATACCGGACTGCAACTGGAGTTTTGGGCGTTGCAATCTGTCACGGTTTTCAATGGGCTCACCGTCGAGGTTGAGAAGCGTAGGGGAACGTCCCCGGTTCCGGCAGGTTCTGCTCTGGCCGAGGTAGGGGCGACCCCTTCCGGTAGCCACGGTGCTGTTTGGCAAGAGCAAACCACTACAGTCCATGCCCCCAGAAGGAGTCCCAGAGGAAAAACCCCAGTAGGGTAAAAAACCTCCACAGGAACTCCCTGAAACGAAAGGAGGACACCAAGGCGTTAGGACTGAAGATCAGGAAGACTGGAGAACAAAGACAGGTCAGGAAACACTGGATTCGCAGGAGGAAATCAATCGGAGCGTGACTACCACCAAGGAGTGTTGCAACGCAATGAACCAGCAGCTGAATTCCCCTTATATACTCCCAGGCAGGAAGTAGGAAACAGGAAGTAGAAATACCACCATCTTGGATTGGGGAAAAGAATGCAATAGTGAATGAGGTACATGCACCTAAAGAAGAAAAATAATGCATGCTGGGAGGAGAGGAAGTGCTCAGCATGCTGGGAAGGGAAAAGGCAGGTACAAAAATACCACCATGTGCAAGGGTTCGGCTTTTGACTGGAGACATGGTAAGTGGTGAGCAGGTGTGCAAAGCAGAATGCAGAGATTAGTTGTAAACGCGCATAATGCGCTACACGCGGTCAGGCCTGAAACCCCTTCGGGGTCTCAAGCCCTGCCGCGTCTGCCTTTATGGCAGAACTTAAAGAAAGGGGAGCGGCGAGTGCCGCAACCCCTAATCAAGCTCCTTGGAGCATCCGCGGCCTGCGCCCGAGCCGCGGCGTCCCCCGCGGCCTGCGCGCCGGCCGCAGTGTAAATGGAGTGCCGCGCCGCGGCAACCTGAGCCCGCGGCCGCGGCAAGCGCTGCGGCCGCCGCGGCATGACACTATGGGGTGTTTAGGGCCTACCCTAGGGTTGGCTTATATAATATTAAAAAGGAAGGTTTAAGCCTGCAAAAGGTTCATTTAGCTGCGTTGAAATGGCAGTTTGAACCTGCACACACAGGTTGCAATGCCTGGGCATCTTTAAAAAGGATACTTAAGCGGGTGGCTTTATAGGTGCTACAGGCTCACTAGTATTTCTTAATTTAATGGCCGCTTTGCTGGGGACTTAAGGGTAATTTAAATGTGCCAATTGGTTGTAAGCCAATTTCTCCATGATTAAAGGAGAGGGCACGAGCACTGGCTAGCAGTGGTAAAGTGTGTAGAGTCCTAAAATCAACAAAAACAAATTTAGCAAAAACAGGAAGAGTAAGGCAAAATGTTTGGGAGACAACCATTGTAAAGCTGACAAGTCGATCAGTGCCAAGGGAACTGTTAATATGCACTTGCTTCTGTTACAAACTCGGCTAATTAATTATATTTTACAGTCACCTTTTACCCTAGAAGACTAATCAGTTAGCCTAAGTGGGTTGGTCTTACTTCACATTTGTTATATAATTGTACGCAAAAGAATCGGAATTTTAAATTCAACCGTTCATAACTGGAGGCTATATTTGCAATCCTTGTGGGCATTGTATACATATACTGAAAGTAAAAAAGTAAGTCTCTGTTCCATATGATAGAACTCTGTCTCAAAGTATGTGTGAAACGGTGATTAAATCTTCTGTGTCATGGCACTCAAAGCTCTGATATTCTAACTTCCAAAAAAAATGGCATTGAATTATAACCAAAGATTTGGTTTGACCACCTCTCTTCCAACAATCCTGCATCACTCTTACCAGAGAGACCCTTCTCTGTCTTCCTGTGTAAAATAGAAAAATTAAATTATAAAAAATCTCTAGCATGATATAAGAGTGAGATGCAGATCTTAGTATTAATTATCAGTCAGTCTCCCACATGAAATATCAGTACCTCATCAGTTTTAAGACTTGCTAGGACTTCGGCCTCCAGGTCCACAATGCATCTAGATTCACTACACTTAATTTGGAGAACCCGATTGTCACCTCTGTTGTCATGGTAGACTCTTTCATTCACTTAAAATCATCAGAGGTTTCTATCTGAGCAATAGAGTTCTGCAAATTACTGTGACACAGTATCAGGTTTATCTTATCAATAGCGCTCGTGTGTTCAGGAACCACTTTCTTTACATAATGAATCATGACCCCATTGTTTTTCTTGTTATAAGGACATGTCAGTACATAAATGACAAAAGTGGTATTACAGTTGAGAAATTGACAATCTCCTTGTAGCCTTTAACACAAAGGATCAGATATCTTATCACGTTTGTGCTTTGCTTCTGTGGTTTACTCGTCCCACATGTCTAAAAACCTTTCACGTCCAAAAAGATGCTATTCATGGTGGCTGTAATGTCATTGTGTACCAGCATATCTCTCAGTAAGCAAATCTTCCATTAAGTAACCTTGGATTGATCACAGATGTTATTTCTTAGCACATTATCACACTTTAATATTCCCCAGTTTCATGATGTGCTGATTGCACGTAATACGGTATGTAGTTATATGTGTCCAATCAGTTCCTTGTTTTTTATGATCTTTTTACCTCTCATCTAGGGCGCCAGCTCTTGTCTTCTCGTTAATCCTTTAAACTGCTCCATAAGCCCTTACACCATTTTAAAAAATAAAGTTGCTACTAAAGGACTTATAATCATATACAACTTAAGGGTACTGTGTATGTTTGCGGGTGAATAAAATGGAAATTGGGTGAGCCCTATAGATACGTTTTGGATTTAGCCAATGTGAAGGCTGACTTTTATGGTTTTGCCCGTCTCCCACATGTGGTGGAAGCCAATGATAGCACACATGTTGCCTTGGTGCCACTACAGGCCACTGAACAAGTCTATCACAACAGAAAAAAACTTCCATTCCAGCAACGTGCAAGTTGTCTGTTTGGCAGATTTCTACATCTCAAATGTCTGTGCCTGTTTCCCTGAATCAGCCCATGATTCTTTTATAGTGGTTAGCAGCACCATACCCCAGCTGATGTCAAAAGTGCAACCAGGGAGTGCTTGACCGGTTGCTAAGTTACGTCTGTCCTGATTGTGTGTGAGCAATGTCAGGTGCTACAACCATGAAGTCTGTGACTCATTGTTGCAGTTTTTCCTTAACAGGATACCCAGCATATCTAAGCTGTCCTTGGTTATTAACGTCGCTGAGAAATCCAATTACGCCAGGGGAAGTCCGCATCAATGAGGCTAATTGACGAAAACGGGGTGTGGAGAGGGTTTTTGGGCTCCTGAAAGCCAGATGTCACTGTCTGGACGGGACTGGTGGAGCCCTCCTATCCTCACCCGGGAAAGTGTGGCAGATCACTGTGGCATGCTGCATGCTACACAACTTCGCCCTGAGGAGGAACATCCTGTACATCCCGGAGGAGGGGGAGCCTGCTGTGTCACCGGGTGAAAATCCAGACATGACAACTGAAGATGACAGTGGTGGCAAAGAAGGAGCTGACATGCGACAAGATCTCATCCACAGCTTCTTTTCATGAGTGTAAGTATATCAGGTGATGTCATGACTGTAACTGTACATTGTACTGTAGTTGTGAGAATGTCAAGGTGATTTTAAAAAAAATATTTAGGGAGCTGTTACTCAGTCAAAATCGGCCTAAATCTGTTTGATGAGATAGCTTTTGACACACCCACTTGATAATATGGCTTTGTTTGTGTCATATTTATTGCAATATACTTTGTTTTCCAGACTCTTGCTATGTGACTTGTGTCATATGTATGGTTTCATGCCTATACTCCTTGTTTTGTTCTTTGTACAGGTACCTTCACCATGCCATCTTCATGTGGGCATTTCAGAGTTGTGACATTGGAAGGTATGTGATGCTGTTCTGGTATGCGAAGCGGACATGGACTGTTCCAGATAATGTAGGTCACAGACTTTGGGTGTATGAGACCTGTGCCAAACAGCTTGCACAGTGTTAGGATGGAAGTTTAGAAGAGTACATTGGACTTGTTTCATGTCTTGTGGTGGCCCTGATGCATAATGTGTGTCACAATGTGATCAGAAAACATGTAGTCCTAGGCCACCCCAATGTCAGTTACCCTTCACATTGGTTATACACCTTTTGTTTGACCTGTATGCAGCTGTTTGTGTTTCATCATTGTAAGCCACAGTGCCTGTGACAAATCACTGACATATGTTTGTGTCATACCACCAGATGCATATGCACTGGATTATAATGACCCTGTGATCAGAAAGGGTTGTACTGCCATTTGTCTGAGTCTAGGAATATGTGATGTTGGATTACTTTGGTGTGGTAGGTGGTAAGGCTCCAGCTGATGACATCAACCACTTCAGTGTTTGCCTATTCTACAGGACAATGTCCGGCAAGTCCCTTCCTTCCGTGGTCTGGAGGTATGTAGCTATAAATACATTTATTTACTCTGTATGATTCAATAATTTATGATTTGCAATATTCCAGACATATTGACAGCCTATGTGCTGAACAATGTAACTACATTTCTTCTTTGACCAGACACTTGTATGTATGCATTTGTGTGGGGTGGTTGTAATCCTGAGCTGGACACGGTGTACATGCAACATATCCCATCTTGAACAAGTACCTTGGATCATCATTGTATGGTTCATACAGTCTGACATATCTTCATGGCTAAATGTGAAATTAAAAATAGCAGACAATGAGTCCATGTCGGGTGATTTTATTGGGAAGCTACGGCTAACAGAAAATGTGACGTGCCTCAACAAAAAAAAATATGGACCCTACCCTTTGGAAATAGAAGGTGGGTTAGGATCAGTCCACAGAGTGAATGTGTGATGCACAAAGGAGGACCTAAAGGATGAGAATTATTGCTGGCAGTGGTGCGTGTCTTGCCATCCACACCACCTAGATTCTTTGCTAGATGTCCCCACTTGTGAGGGGAGGTGGATCAGCTGCTGCAGAGGCAGGGGTGTCTGTAGCTGTTTTGCCTCTGTCAGTGCCTCCCTTCCTGTGTCTGCCACAAATGTATTTTGACATGATGTACTAGCCACACAGGAAAGGGTAGATATAAGTAAAGTTCTGGTCAGTGTGGTGTTAATTTTCTGCAGCACCCCTGTTAGGCTGTCCATTTCAGTATTATGGGCACCCTTTTTTTTTTTTTCAATCATGACCCTCTGCAGCTGCCTATTGTCCTGGAGTTCAGCTCCTGATCGACCCCCAAGACATTATGGTGTCCTGGCTTACAACATCGATTCCACGCACCCTACCCCCACCAGCCTGTGCCTGCCCTTGGCACTTAGTGCGCTCTCTAACTGGGTCCTGGACCCTCAGTGCCCGGAGTGTTGAGCTGCACCTCAGGATCCAGGACTGAAGGGTACAAGATGGTGGAAACTGTGCAAGTTACACAGGTTGGGGGGGGCTCATTGTTGACTGAGATGTTGAAGCAACAGGGCTGGAAGGTGACATAGTGGCCACAGTGAGACTCACTGTTGCCACCTAACCAGGTTGACCAGATGGGCTAGAATCTTCCTCCACATCCACAAGTCCAAGAGTGTTGTTCTCACTGAGGGCTTCATCCAGGGGCATAGTGGTAGTCTGTCTGTGGCCTCTGTGTGCCAAGTGGAAGCTCGGCCTGTTGATGATGAACGTACGTTGTTACTGGTTGAATTGTGACATCTACCTCAAAAGGTTTTGTGTCACAGTAAGCAGAGACATTGGACATAGTTAAGTTATAGATAATCCTATTGTGCCAAGTTACCATGGCATTGAGTTATTTTACATAAACTGTGTGAAGCATGCCAAAAGCAGCTGATGAGATGTGCAGATCAATTGCACTTTGGAAGATGGTCTGAAAATTACCTCTTAACACCAGTGAAGCCAATACAGTGGCGAGGCAAGATATGGCTTTGACCATTTGAAGGCCTTGTTGTATGGGATGCAAGCAAACACAGGACTTTGTTGTACATGTGACTGCAATCATCATGTGTGCATTGCTGTGTCAATGTGTCTGCTGCCAATACCAATCTGGTGATGCAGCTTGAGGTCTTAGGAATACTTGTTGTACACACCAGGTAAGGAGTCCTTTCTGTCCTCATTTATTTTATCTTGGGTTAGCATGTCAAGATACGTCTGAGTTGAGCATGATCTGTATCTTGATAACTCCCAAGTGAGCAAACCCCAATTGAGAGTTACTAAACAAGGGTATTTGGACAAGTGAACACTGGGCTGGTGGTTGGGGGATACAGCAACAGGGCTTCCCGGGAGTTGCAGTCAGGTCACTCTCGCTACTACACACAATATACAGATGGTATCTTCCCAGGTGAGTGCTCTTCAATTGAGATTTAAGAGACAGGAGTGATTAGGCAAGTGTACTCTGGGTTGGTGGCTGCAGTTAATGAAACAGGGCCTATTGGGTTTTGCAGTCAGGTCACTCCCTCTACTCCTCAACGCTTGACAAATGTCATCCTCCCAGGTAAGTAAACTTAATTTGAGAGTTCACTAACAGATGTATTGGGGCAAGTGCCCACTGAGCTGGTATTTGGAGTTACAGAAACAGGGTATCCTGGCCTTAGCAGTCAGGTCACTCCCTCTACTCCCCAACACTTGACATATGGTATCCTCTCAGGTGAGTAAACTTCATATTGGAGTTCACTAACAGATGTATTGGGCCTAGTGAACACTGGCCTGGTGGTTGGAATTACAGGAACAAGGCCTCCTGGGATTTGCAGTCAGGTCACTCTCTCTCTCTCTACTATACACACTTCACAAATGGTATCCTTCCAGGTGAGTAGACTTCAATTGATAGTTAAGACAGGGGGGTACTTGCGAAAGTGTGCACTGGGCTAGTGGTTGGAGTTACTGAAACTGGGCCTGTTGGGCTTTGCAGTCGGGTCACTCCCCGTACTCCCAAACACTTAACAAATGGTATGCTCCCAGGTGAGTAAACTTTAATTCAGAGTTTACTAACAGATATATTGGGGAAAATGACCACTGGGCTGGTGTTTGGAGTTATAGAAACAGGGCCTCCTGAGAGTTGTAGTCAGGTCACACTCTCTGCTCCCCAACACTTGAAAAATGTTGGCTATTACAAATCTGTATGCAGGCTGCATTTAGGTTTGAGTGCACATTGACATTTTGGGACATACCATGAATCCTGGAATTTCTTTTTGGTATCGTGAGATTTACAGGCATCATGTGGACATATGGTATGTGATGGGCCTTGGTAGCTGTGACGCTGTGTCCAATTATACACATTGACAGTGTTTTTATCTCAGATACTCTGGGTATTGAATGTTAGTGGGGTACATGAACAAGAGAATGGCAAAAGCTTACCTGTGAGCGTGCATGACATTGCAGTTTTTTTTAACAGTTTTTGTGTAGTAACTTACCAGACTCCACTCCCCCAGGTATTCCTATCAAGCCCCCAGGACGGCCAAGATCTTCACCTCCCAAGGAAAGAGTCTTAATGGGACATTTGGAGGGTCACTGCCAGTCTTCTTGGCCTCCGCCTGCTGCCTGGAGACCAGGGAACAGACCTTGCCTCCTAGGGGGTTAATCTCTTCCCCTATGTCCTCCTTTGTGCACAGGGTGGTGCCTACAGCATTCTACTCCTATGATTTCATCCACCATGACTCTCAATTCATTTTCTGAAAAACAGGGATTTTTGGAACGTGACTTGGTGGACTGTTGTGGAGAGAATCTCAGTATGGTAACAAGACTGCTGGATTAGGACGGCAGCACCACTGAGTCCGGGGGACTGAGTCTGATCCTGTGCCATGTGAGAGAGGTCAGACTAATCCTTTGGCCAGCTAGCAGCATCTCATCAGTACCCAAGAGTAAAGATGATTTGTGGCAGCCTTATGCATGACTTTATGGATTTTTCAGGGAAACCATGGTGGAACAGATCATATCCCTTTCTCTCAGTCACACTTCTCATACAGGCAAAGGAAAAGCAGAAGCAGGACATGGTTCAATACATTTTATTAAATAACTGCATTCTATGTAAAAATGCATTTATTTCAATTATGAGTATAATAAAACATATTAGAAGCAAAGCTGTGACAAGGAAAATGAAACATAGGAAATGTCCCACCATATATGTCACAATAATGTTTCTAGAATCCCTATATTCACTATTAATTTTCTATACAAGAGCTTAGCAATGTAAGCCGTAATCTGCCCATCAGCCTGACCCACTCCCCTCCCCCCCCCCCCCCCCCCAGAGGAACTCATCCCCCATACCTGTAGTTGTAGATGAAGAGGAGGTCTGTTTGTCTACTGAGAGTCCTCCCACATATAGGCAGAAGAGGCGTCAGATATCGGCAGAAACTGCAAAGTCGGCATGCAGCTCAAAATGGCAATGGACTAGAAATCCCCTCTAAAATAAAGGAGTGGAGTGAGCTGTTTTATAACAAAACATCAGATGTCTGAGAAACTGTCCTGATGTGACAACACATATTTCTGTGTATAAAAGTTGAGGATATGATGAACACTTTGTACCGGCAATAATTAATAGGCTCATAGTCTGCCTTGGAGATAGCACAAAATTAATATGTTGTGCAGGAAAAGAATAACAGAATTCTGCACTGAGGAACAACTGATAAATTTATAAAAGACTTACTTAACAGGGAAAGTGCAATAGGGAACAAATGGACAAAAGATTTGTGTGCAGGGTTTTCAATGCGATGGTGGAAAAAGGGGTGCCTAATCTATGAAAAATTCAATAAACGGTGGTCAGGGTTCTTTGGCTCCCTGTGGACATGGAAAGGATTGTGGTCTGTGATGGGGTGTTTTTAATAGTGTAATTTGCAGGTGTGTCCACTAGACCAATGTGTGTCAGCTGTGTTGTTTTTAATTCATCCAATGTGCACTTGTTTGTTACTTTGCTGGACATGTCCCGTGGCAGTAGACCGCCATTAGCTAACCGCCGTGATGAGATCGCCATTTTGACTGTTTATTTGTAATACGCTTGGTTAGCTGCAGCAAGGACAGCACTAGAGGTTGGACTGCTGAGAAACAAGCCTCTGCGCCTCTGGTGGTCTGACTTTTTTTCTTGGCTGCCGGTGGTCCTGCCTGTTTGCATCATAAAATGGCGGTCTGGGGACCACTGTCGCCGCAGTCATTTTAGGACCGCCAACATGGCAGTCCAACCGTCAAACTCTTAATCAGTCTCTAAATCACTTAATTTGACTTCAATCGACGTGACCTCTACAGGTTGAGTTTGGCGCGTCATTGGGCAGGTCGGGCCACTGTGCGCTCGCTCTCCAGTGCAATGATACACCTATTGAGTCTCTTTATCTTAACAATATTTGCCATAAAGGCATATCATGGCTATGCCAATACCTCCTGCAGCTGCCTCTCATCCAGAAACATGCTTATTTATTGCAATGCGAAAGAGAACTGGCTATTGAGATGTTCAACGATACATTGGGGGGCTACCTGGCAGAGTGCTTCTCAATCAATATGCATCTGATACAAGGAGAATGCATATAAAATACTGACACGCTAGTATCTCATGCCTGTTAGACTTGCTAAGATGTTTAGGGGCTCAGATTTGTGCTAAAGGTGGTGTGCTGAGTGAAGCACATTTTTGCACACCTTGTGATCATGCCCAGCAATCCAGACGTTTTGGGTAGAGATCCAGCATATAGTACAAACCATCACAAATGCACAACTACCACTAGACCACATAGGATTCTCTTGTGTGACCCGGGGTCGGATTGAGTCTTTCCTACGATGACCCCCCAAGGCTGCTTACTCTCCTACCTGCTCCTAGCAGCATGGCTGTGTGTGGCTCAAATGTGGAAATAGCCACTATCTCCTTTTCTGAATATTTGGTGGGGGAAGGTTTGGTCTCTGAGCTATGAAAAGATTGACTGCCATCATCTGCGATGAAGTGGCTAAGTTCAAACCCATATGACACCCCTTTACTGCCCATATCAAGCGCCTGCAGCAAGCAGGAAGGCTCCATATGACAATGTTAAAAAAACCTTATGCGTCCAACATCCACATCATGTCCTCCTCTGACCTTGAGGAGGAATTTAAAGGAACATGATTTCTACTTTGAGTACCATGGTTGTTGCTTTACCTTCCTTTCTTTCCCTTTCCTTCTCTTTCCTTTTCTATCTCTTTCTGGGTTCATACAGGGAAATATGATGAGTTTTGTTTTATACAGTGTCCTACTTGGTCAGGGTCATGCTTTCTTTGGCTTTTTTCCAGGAGTAATGTCTACTGCTTCCAGAGGAACTGCACTCTGTCATGTTCATTTATCTTTTCTTGAAAATGCAAAATAAAGTTGTTAAAATTGAGAAATGTTCTTACCTAAAATATATTTTTTTTTCAAGAGAGAGACAAACAATTCAAATAAAACATAATAATTTTTCATTCTTTCATTTTACAGGTTTCTAGAAAATTGTTAAATGAGCTAATCAAAGTTGATTTATTTTTGTTCAATATAGGTTCATATAAAAATGCAACTCTAATCTGAAAATCAAATAAAATTCTTGGTGAAGAACTTCCTTCAAAAGGTAAACAAAATGTGAAACCTGAACAATAAAATAGCAAATTCCTTAACCCTTTCACTGCTAGACCGTAACCTTCCCCTGCCCCGTGCTAAGCCTTTTTTGGTTATTTAGGGTAGTTCGCTCTTAGGCCTCCAAAATGTATTGTCCACATAAGCTATCCACACCAAATTTGCATCCTATTTTCTGAACATCCTGGGCATTCTAAAAGTACCATAGGTTTGTGGATTTCCATGCAAGGGACTGAAAAACTAGCCAAAATATAGCCACATTTTGGGTTTCCTTTTTGGGGGGTAGAAATGAGAAAAAAGTGCTGTGAGACAAAATTGTCTGCTTTTGTTCCTGCAAGTGGTATCAATGAAAGGTTTGTGGTGCTAAAATCACCATCTTCCCTGATATCAGGAACAGGCAGGCGTGATTCAGAAAACCACTGCCTTTACTACAGTTTTGGCATTTTACTTGAAATAGGCCATTTTTCCTATTTGTTGTGCTTTCAACCTCCTTTCCTGTCTGTGGTGGAAATTGGTGTAAAACCCATGGTGGATCCGGGAAAGCTATACATTTCTGAAAACTAGACAAAATTCTGAATTCAGTTATAGGTATGTGTGAATATCCTTTAAAGTTTTCCCAAAGAAACTAAGGGGGTCATTACGAGTTCAGCGGACGGTTTTTACCATACACCGGACTTCCGACGGGGAGGTTAGCACCTCACAGGCCACTTCCGAGCCGGCCCCATTTAGAGTTTCCTGCTAGGCTAGCCTAGTGAGAAAACAGAGTACAGCATTGTCACCGGCTCAAAATTGAGCTGGCGGCAATGCTGCACCAGCACCCTTGCAATGATCACTGTTAGCAAAGCAGTCTGTGAACATTGCAATGGTGCTGGCCAAGGGGGGTCATTGGTGCTGGCTATGATGCCAAGTGCATGGGCAGTGCAGAGGCCCCCCTGGGGACCCCTGCATTCATTGTCCGCCAGCCTTTTCATGGCAGTGCTACCACCATGAAAAGCCTGGCAGAGTACAAGGACATAATCCCCAGGAAGTGCTGCTTGCAGCTCTGCCCTAGCAGATTACGACTGTCACCTACCCCCAGACCGCTGGGATCTCTGATCTTTGGAAGGCACAATTGCAGAGAAATATAATGATTGGTAATAACATGTTCTACTATTCTGTACTCCCCTCAGTCTTCCGATAAAAATTGTACCTCACTTGTGTATGTAGGTCCAACCACACAAGTGGCACACTATTTTAACCTGAACAAGTGGGGCAATGCTCGATGGTAGGAATTTTGTGGATTCAGTGGATTCCCAAAGATTCCATCACAAGACGTGAGGAAAATGTGTGTTTTTAGTCAACGTCTGAGGTTTGCAGCTCAGGTAAGTAAATGGTGTTTAATGTATGCGAAGCACACCACCCTGATCCCACCCAGCTTATTGCAAGTAGGGTAGGACTTTGAGTTAGCCATGCTCTCCTGACAAGTTTTTAAAAATAACTCTCAAACGCAAAATGTTCCCATGCTTGCTGTTAGGATGAGATGCTTAATGTGCAGGCGAGCAGAAAGACTGAGCTTTTAGGGGTGAGGGATGGGCCTGATGTTAGGCTGGGATAGACTCTCCTCATTATTTTATTAAAAATATATATTGCTGCTATACAGTGTGCTTTCTGCCTCCTGGGGTCAGATCGTGAGGAAATACTACATCTGCTGCCGGGTGGGAGTTTTGGGGTGGGGGTGATAGAAATGCTGTTTCTCCATTGTTTTGGGGGTGGGGGGAATGGTCAAGCCGATACCAGGCAGCCCCAACCCCTAAAACTGGGGAAAAAAGAAGTAATCCCTGGTGTCTTGTAGGCTTTCTGTCTCCTCTGGGGGAGGTGGGGCAGATAGGGGCAATTACCCCATCTACCCCCCAGGGGCAGAAGACTGTAATACTTAACCTATTAGGGGGAGCACAAGCCCTTGCCCAGGGGCCACCAACACCCTTGGTGTCTAATGTTTGGGTTCCTGCTTGGGGCTCACACTCCAGCCGTGATCACCCTAGCAGGGATCCACTAGAAAAAGGTACCATTGGGAAAGGCATGTTCTCTCCTTTCCAGTTATACCTCTCCCATGTGCTTCAGTGCTTGGGGTCTGAGCTATGCGCCCGAGCAGTGAACCAATGAAAGTGAGATGAGCCCATTGGATCATTTCACTTTCAATGTAATGACATCAGTGCATCATGCCTGCCAATCATCATAACATTGGAAAAAAATTCCTTGGACTGCTGGGGAAGTTCTTCTCTAACTCCCAAGGCTAAAAAAAAAAAAAAAAAAAAAAAAGGAAACCCCCCTGTTGTAAACAGCAGGGGGATTTTCTGCTTTGTGTGTGAGGACAGCTTTGATCCTCAGCACATAAGGACTGGTGCCCAGTATGGCTTGGAGCCACCCTACGCACAAAATTGGTTAAAGTAAAAAATAAAGTTTAATATTCAAATGATTTCTATTTTCATCTAGAAAAAAGAATATACAACAATGAAGGCCTAGAAAAATCTCAATATGTATTGTAAAAAAGAGGAGAATGACTTCTAAAAGAGTGGTTACATTTTACTGTAAAGAATGACTAATTGAACAAAGAGTACATTGCGGGTGTGTTAATTATTATTGTATACATTGCAAAGGCAGAGCAGTTACACTTGGAGACACTTGGAGACAACACTGAAAGGGCAAGTGAATCTGAACACTCTCCTTTGCAATTGTTATGGAGGCTAGAGAAACATAGAACAAATTAAATCACTAGCTTCCATCTCAAATGTATATTTAGGTTCAGTTCTAAGAGAAGTATCAACAAATATCCCTGCACATTTCACAAGACGGATGCCACCCATCCAGAATTCAAAACGCATGATCACACACAAGACACGAGTAATGTTTATCCTGCACACAAAACAATTTTGACATTAACATCCCACAGAACCTAACATTCACTATTTACAAAAAGACACATTCCTCCTTTATGATAATAAAAGGCTCCTAATAAGAATAATACTTTTGCAGCACAAAATAATATACACACCTTAGAAAACAATAATATTTGGATGAAGGATGGTACCTTCAACTGTTCTTTTATCCCTTCTTCCAAATATACAAATAATAAATCACAACAATATGCCTAAAGTAATCATAAATCATAACAGTATGCATCTGTTCTATTGCATGCTACCAGGTAAACAATCTCCCACATACACGGAGCTCTTACCTGTAATAAAAGAGAAAAGTAATGGAAAAAGTTCTAAGCAAATAATGTTTGATGTAGAATTGGTAATCATAAAAGTAATAAAAAAATGATGGCCCTCATTATGACATTGACAGTAAATGCCGCTTTTCGCCGCGCTGGCAAATATCCGTTCACTGTATAATGACACACACACACACCAGTCCGACAGATTACAGCCACATAAACAAATCTGCCAGACCAAAGGTCAGTGATAAAGTGGCGGCCCCAAAACCCACACTGTTACACCAACATAACAACGCCTATCACATTAAAACACATTAATCACCACGGCGGACATTCAACTGCGGTAAACTATTGGCGGTACACACCACCGTGCTCACAATGGACACCCACAGACAAAACAACACTACATTGACCAATACAAATAACACACACCTGACATTCATACACACACCACACAACTATAAAACACAAAACCACATTACCCACAACCCTTTACGAACAACTATTGCCCCCACAAGACTGAGAAGAAGAGCACAGAGACAACTAGACACATACATCACTGACACCCATACACCCCTCACGCACTCCACATCACACACCCCACCACATTACCCAACACACCCTCACCACATTACCCAACACACCTTCACCAACACACATCACACAACAACCATGGCTCCACAAAGGCACCCCCGTTTCACTGAGAAGGAGTTAAGGGTCATGGTGGAGGAAACTTCTTTGGAGCACAGGTGCAGCAGCTATCAATAGCAATGAAGATGGAGCTATGGCGGAGAATCATGGACAGGGTCAACGCTGTGGGACAGCACCCAAGAACAAGGGATGACATTTGGAAGAGGTGGAACGACCTACGGGGGAAGGTACATTCCATAGCAGCAAGAAAACAGCTCGCCATAAAGAGGACTGGCCATGGACCCCCACCTCCTCCCCCACAACTCAAAGCATGGGAGGAGCAGGTACTGGCAATACTGCATCCTGAGGGACTCGCCAGAGTTGGCGGAGGACTGGACACTGGTCAGTCAACTTTTAACAATTATCACCCCCCATACCTGCATGCCATCACACACCCTCACTCATCACTCCACCACTTCCCACACACTCCACCATCACATCTCACTAATCTCAATGCAAGGCCCTGCATGTTGTACCAATGCATGGACACCCCTCCCAGCCCTGCATGGACACCCATCACTAAAGCATGCGCGGCATAGGGAAACTATCAATCCCACAATACACCAACATACACAAGCAAATGCTGGCAGGCGAACAACAACCAGAGAGGGGAAGCTACAGAAATACAAATGTCAGACACTTGAAGCATAATACTTCATTTACATCCCGACAGGTACCCCAGCCAATGTCACTGGAGAGGAGGTGCCACCACTATCCAGTCCCCCAACAGAAGAGGCCCACAGTGATGACAGTAACTCTGGACTTCTGGATCTGGACGATCTACTTGGTCCATCAGGAACCACTGGACAGACGGTCACCCAAGCCTACTCACAGACCACCACAGAACCTCCCCCATCAGGAACCAACACTGCAGCACCCATCCACCCTACCCACACCTCTGTCGACAGGACACGTCCATCAGCAGTGTGCCCACCTATACAGGGACCCCAGGCCACACCTCGCCCACAAGACAGTCAGGGACCTGGGGACAGTGTCAGTGGGCACACCGTCCAAGGGACAGAGGCACAGGCCAACAGGGACACTGGGAGGACTGCTTTGTGCCAGGGGTAGGACAGGAGCAGGGAACCGACTCTCCAGGACGCACTCTCTGAGATCCTAGGAGCCTACCAACATTCCCAGGACACGATGGGCCAGATCCTAGACAATGTGCACAAAAACAGGCAGCTACAGGAGGGACAGTATCACGAAGGACTTTCAGGCCATCACCCTGATTTCCATAGCAGGGATGCTGGCAGACATGGCCAACATCATGAGGGAGGCAACAGGACACCAGTGTGCCCCTGCCACTAGCCAGTCATCTGAACAGCCCTCCACTTCCGCTGCCACTAGTGGCCAGGAGGGCCCGCCACAGGACCAACAGGCCACCAGCACCCCTCCCTCTGCAGAGGGAGAACCATCCCGCAAACATTCCTTGTGAACCAGACAGAAGCCAGAGACACTTGCCAAGACCACCGTCAGGAAATGAGAGACTCCTGATTGTCCCCCTTGTGTCCCACGCTGCCACCTTGTCCACTTTAAACTACCATAGCTCTCCTTCCTATGTCCCCGTGCTAAAAACAGAGTGGAACAATACCCTGGACTTTCCTCCATCATCACCCCATTCCATTGCACTCTCCCTTCTATATTTTAGCACAACAATAAACACCCTTGGGTAAAACTCGACTACTAGTATTTCATGTGTTGCAAATTTGTATTGATTGAAACGGCCACAACCATTGTAAATGAACTGTAAATATCCGACTTAGATTGACTAAATGATGTCTCTCTCTTATCGTCTCCCTCTTTGGTTGTTATGCCCCATAGAGATACACGATCTAGGGCTCTGAACTCTACCACATCCCCGAGAGTTAGATCCTCACCTGTGCCCTTTGTACTTAATATTTTATCTTGGAATGTGGCTGGAATAAGGAAGAAGTTGGGAGACCCTGGATGGGTTAACTTTATCTCCAAGCAAGACTTATGCCTTTTTCAGGAAACCTGGGCGGAAGAGCTAATATATTTTGAGGGGTTTACAACTTATTTTTTCGCAGCCCAGCCTGCCTCTGGAGGCTTTGGTAGGCCGATGGGTGGGCTTATGATTTTAGTGAACAAGAAATTGCAATGCGACCATTCCGTGTTTCCCCTCAACTCATTAGATCTCATGGGTGTCAGACTTATATTCCACCCTGGCTTCACAGTGATCTTGGTCAACGTGTACGCGAGGTTTGTCCCCCCCCAAAATGGAATCAGGGGTACTTGCCCAGCTTGTAGGGTATATGGAATCTTTGCATCCTTCTAACCATCTGGTGATAGGGGGTGATATTAACTGTTCTTTTGTATCCCAGAACCTCGTAGGAGATTTAACAACTGAAGAAGACGACTGCTGGGGTATCCCCCAAGCGAAGGATGATTCTTCTAGCCCTGGTTCTTGTGCTGCTATACAGATGGCTTCCCTCTGCCTACAGAATGGACTCAGGGAATGTAATGGTCGGACCAGATCTGATCTAAATCGTGCCCCCACTTTTAAGCGGGGGTGCTCCTTTAGTACTATTGATTATTTTTTTGTTGACATTAGGCTTTGGTCACATATTCTGGATATGAAGGTTGAATCTCGTTACGACAGTGATCATTACCCTCTATGCCTCACTCTATTCAATAAAGCCTTTAGGAGAACTCAACATCTAGAGATCACTGACGTCCCGATCCCTTCTATTAATTCCAGGCAAACCCGTGTTAGTTGGCCAAAAGTTATATCTAACCCACTTCTGGTCAAACAAATTTACTCCTTTTTTTTTTTTTTTTACAGTTGTTCTCTGGTCTTGAAAATCAAGAGGCCGATAATCTTCCAATCATGAAAATTCATGTTGAATTGATAAATCTTTTACAGAATGTTTTCTACAATGAAACCATTGTGAGACATGCTCCAGATGCTATTCGATCCAGGGAATGGTTCAACAATGATTGTGACCTTGCTAGGCTCAATCTTAAATTGGCCCTCCGCAAGCACTCACAGGAGGAGATCAGGACCGCTAGAGTCTGCTATACTAAGGCCCTGAACCTTGCAAAGAAAAACTGGGAATTTGAGATCTGGCAGAAGCTGCTGGAGGCAGTCGAAAATCGAGACGCGGGCTCTTTTTGGAGGCTGTTGACTCACAGGCACAGAGAGGGTTGTGCTACTCTTAATTTTCATATCCAACCTGAAAGATGGGTGGCTCACTTTTCCGAGATTTATGCGTCATTTGCGCAACAGCATCCTGAGGCCTTTACGTGTGACAAATGCAGACCTCTTATTGAGGGTCCCATGGAGGGCATTGTTTTTTACAATGGCTGAAACCACAGTAGCTATTAATTCCTTGAAACCAGCCAAGGCCCCTGGTCCCGACAAGATACCGGGGGACCTGTTCAAGTCTGAACCCATTATCTGGTCGTGGTACATTAATACCTTATCCAATGCTATTGCAGCAGGTAGCCCCATTCCGGATTCGTGGCTCAGAGCCTAAATTATTCCTATCCATAAAAAAGGAGATGTGGGACTGCCTGCCAATTATCGCCCAATTAGCCTTATCGATAATCTTCAAAAGGTTTTTTATAAGCAAGTCCTAGATAGGCTAATGGACTGTGTCCAAGCTAACCAAGTCCTATCACCCCTCCAGGCTGGGTTTCGATCAAAAATCAGCACTATGGACCAAGTTTTTAGACTCTTTTTGTTACTCTGGAAATATCTTACCCTGGCCAAACAAAGTTTGTATGTTGTTTTTGTTGACCTTAAGTCTGCGTTTGATCTTGTTCCAAGGCAGAAATTGTGGGAAGTCTTAAAGAAAATTGGCGTCCCGATGAACTTGGTGCATCTAATTCAAAGATTACACAAGAATACCTATGCTCGAGTAAGGTGGGGAAGCCAGGGGGAACTTACTGATCGTATTATTATTAGGCGGGGAGTACGCCAGGGCTGCGTCCTGGCACCCACTCTCTTCTCGTTGTTTATTAATGAAGTAGTGCAAGTTGTAACTGACTGCCAAAACGATGCCCCTTCCCTGAATAACTCAAAAGTTCCAATTCTCTTATTTGCTGATGACTCTCTCTTGATCTCTAAAACACCTATGGGTCTTCAGGTTCCCCTGGGTAGGTTTAGTGTGTTTTGTGCAGATCATGGATTGGAACTTAACTCTAGTAAAACAAAACTTATGATTTTTGGTCCTGGCAGCTCCAAACAATGTAACATCTTGCATAATGGGGTTTCCTTGAGCAAGGTATGCTCCATTGATTATCTAGGGGTGAGAATTAGCAATTATATGAACTGGCAGGCCCAGGTAGGGAAGAGTTCAGCCCTCCTAGCACATATGTCAGGGGCAATTCTGCGCTTCCAAAAGTCTAATATTGAGAAAGTTGTTTCTCCAGCTATCAAAATGTATTTAGCCAAGGCTCAGAGTGCCGCGGCTTATGGTGCTGAGGTTTGGGGTTGCTCTAGTACGCCCCTGGTCCCAGTGTTTATGGACCTAGGGTTCCCTCGCATCTCTGATATAATTGCTTTAAGGCCTTTCATTTTTTGGGTTCGTATCTGGACTACCCCTGAATTAGTCACCTACAAGTAATCATTGCAAGATTTACTGGACAGACCAAACGTATTTTCTATCCCTTGGTTTAAGCACATTTCAGAATGGTTCCATACCTTGGGACTTAGTTATTTTTGGAGCCAGCCCAATAGTTTAAGGAGGGCCCATAAGGACCATCTGAAATCTGTTTACTGGTCCCATGTTAGGGAGAAACACCTGTCTTGCACCTCACATGGTAGACTGACGTCTCTTTTCCTTGATTACAAGTGGTTTCCCCACTTCGAACCCTTCCTGGATCCTTTTGATCAACTAAGCAAAAGTTTGTATGTTCGTTTTAGGTATGGAAGCCTCCCTTTGAAGTTCTTTTCTAGTTCATGGAGCTCCACCCTGTCATCTGATAAATGCCCTTGCTGTAATGGTTCTGTGGAAACTGTAGTGCACTTTATGTTTATTTGTCCTGCCTATGGTATGGCTCGGCGGAAATGGCTTCGTCCCGCCTGTAGGAATATGGGGCTAAGAACATGTAGAGATGCCCTTAGGTTGATGTTGAGAGATTGTTCCATTCCCCTAATTTGTGCGGTCAGCAAGTTTCTTGCGTCCGCTTGGTACACACGCACATTTTTTTTAAAGAAAATGGTTTATAGTGATTTGATATTAACTGATCCCTGATTTTACCTTATTTAACTCAAATTGTTTTAGTCATTGAATTTTTTTTACAAATCATTGATGAGGAAGTTCAAAGCAGTTAACAAATGGAACTTTGACTCTTGCTCCTCACTTATAGGATGGGACGCATATGTAGATTTTATTGTAATTTTTCCTGTAGACTCCTCATTTTATAGTACTTTACCTTATTGTTATGATTTATCCTTTAGTCTTGTTACATATTTATTATGCAAAGATCATGATTTTACTGTTGTAAGTTATTGCTTTGATGGTTATTTAGACCCAATAAAGCTTTTGTATGATGATGAACTGTAAATAGCTTGATCCTAGAATTAATGACCTGTAGCTGGCTGTAGTGATCACATCAGGCGAATGTTGTCATATCACCAAAACCTGTAAAATGAATATCCATAGGTAACAGTAAGTATGGGAAATGCTAGCATGCCATTGCCACACAGAATACAACAATAGTCATAGAAATGTGAAATTGCACCTGTGTGTCATTGGAAGTACTGATGTATCACCAATGTTCTGTTGTCCATATCCTCATCTTCTGCCTCCTCATCCTCACTGTCCTCCGGGTCCACTGCTGCCACAGAGGCGTCTCCAGTCTCCTCTTCCTGCAGAAAAGGTACATGGCGTCTGAGGGCCAGTCTGAGGGCCAGGTTGTGTAACATGGAGCATTTCACAACTGTCTGGCAGACCTTCTTGGGTGAGTAGCACAGGGATCCACCTGTCAGATGGAGGCACCTGAACCTGGCCTTCAGGAGGTCAAAGGTCCTTTCAATGATCCTTCTGGTTCACCCATGTGCCTCATAACGTTCTATTGCCCTGGCTCTGGCATTCCTCACAGGGGTCAGCTGCCATGATAGGTTTGGGTAACCAGGGTCACCTGCAAATATTGAGAGACAACATTTTGCCACACATTATCCTTTATGGCCCACACCATAGGCATACACCAACATATACTGGGTGGCAACCAGGGCTCACCTATTAGCCACACCCTGTGCCTCTGTAGTTGGGACATCGCATTTGGGATGCCGCTATTCCTTAGGACAAAGGCATCATGCATCGATCCAGGATACTTAGCATTGATGTGGGAGATGTACTGTCCGCCAGCCCCACCATCTGCACATTCATGAAGTGGAAACTCTTACTATTTCAGTACACCTGCCCATTCTGGCGGGGGCGGCAAATGCAATATGTGTTCCGTCAATTGCCCCAGTTATATTGGGGATATGTCCCATTGCATAAAACCCGGCCTTCTCAGTGGCCAAATCCTGCGCCTGGGGGAAAGCAATGTAGCTGCACATGTGTTTAATCAGGGCAGATAACACTCTTGCAAGCACGATTGAGAACATTGGTTATGATATTCCTGCTGCCAAGCTCACTGTCACTTGGAAAGAACCAGTTGCCAGGAAATGGAGCTCTGATAGAACCTGCACAAGAGGGGGGATTCAAGTTAGATGACGGATAGCTGAGATCAGGTCAGGTTCCAACTGGGCACACAGCTCTGTGATTGTGGCCCTGTCCAGTCTATAGGTGAGTATAATGTGTCTGTGCTCCAGTGTAGCCAAGTCCACCAGGAGTCTGTACATGGGGTTATGTCTCTATCTCCTATTCATCTGCAGTGGTAGGTATCTAAGGGACACAAGAGTGAACAACTGAACAGCTATACCACAACAGCAGTCCACATCATGCAAACATGCTTTGGGACAGTTTGATTTATAATGTATGCCTTTTTATCCTGTGGTGCAGCAATTATCGATAGGCCTGTTCACCCCCCCTGAAATGGCGACCGTCTGTCCTGTGTGGAGGGACAGGTGGAAGTGAGGTAATTCCTCCTAAGTTGTGTGCTGTGGCGGTAGGTGGTCGTGAACCGCCATGGAATTCCTCATTGGTTTTACATTGGGCCCTATGCGTTAAAGTAGCCCATGGGGATCTACACCGGCGGTGACGGTATGCACCGCTGCAGACGTGACCACGATTTTCTATCTCAATCCTCCCTTATTTCCTGACCTTCCATAGGAGAGGACATACACTGCATGTGCTGCTGTGACCTGTGTATGGAACCTAGCATGGCCAGTGTGGCTGGGGAAAGTGCCCCAGCCTTCACTTCTGAGGAGTTGGAGAGACTGCTGGATGGGGGTCCTACCCCAATATAGACTGCTGTATGGACCTCCAGACCAACCGGTGAATACACTGTGGGCATGATGCATGTGGCATGAAAGCATGGAGTTGTGTGTGGAGGCATCGTGTAAGAGGGGTGGGTGGATGTCCTCTTGGCGGTGTACATGTTGTGCGCTGGGCTATGGGTTTGCCAATGGTGATGGGATCGAGTATGGGAGGCCATTTGTGTGACAGGGCGGACGGTTTGTCTAATGGTGTTCTCCTGTCTTTATTGCCTCAGCAGGTCAGCACTCATCAAAAGAAGGGAATATGGCGTGCCATGACCAAGGAGGAGCGGACCCTGGGGGTCTATGGCAGGTGGAGCACCCACTGTCGAAAATGGTGGGAGGACCTGAGACGCTGGGTACTGAAGACCACAGAGGCCCATCTGGAGATGGCCTCCCAACGAGGAAGTGCTGCCCGTCGGACCCTGACCCCCCTGGTGGCCTACCCAGATCTAGATGGGCCCTTGAGGGCATCACAGCAGCCACAAGGGGGTGAGTACAGTGAGTATCATTACAACTTACGGCTTGTGGGGTGGTATCCGGGTGGTGGTTGTGTGTCCTTGGGTGCCCCCAGGACAGGCCAGACATAGCAACATAGGTCCTCTGGTGTTTGAATTTAAAATACTGCTTACCTTGCTTCTTAGTATTAACTTCTGGGCAGGGCTGCATGAGTCCCAGGTGTGCTGCAATTAGCAGTGTGTGCTCATCTCCTCATTCCTTAGTGACTAGCCATTTCACTGGTAGTGCAATGCATAGTGCGTAGGCCTGTTACCTGTGTGTGAGTGTGCTGTGCACGCCAACAGTTGTAGTGTTGCAGTTATTGACCCAGTGTATCCTTTGACTCTCCCCCCCCCCCCCCCCCCCATTTCTTGTTTTGTCATCCTGTCCTTATCTGCATTAGCATCATCTGGCAGAATCATCTTCGCTGACGTTTTTGTTCCAGGTGGAGCATAACGTAGAAGATCATCGGGAAAACTTGTGGTTCGGTTCCATGGCAGCGTGGTTCTTCCCTGTGTCTCCAGTGGGGAGTCCTTTCATTTTTGTACTCTATTGTGCTTTTGATGGCTTTGGTACCGCCCCGTAAAAGGTGACAGTCTTACTATGGTGGGTTGAACATTGTCTTCTGCTTGGCTGTAAGTGGCTACCACCGTGGTGACTGTTGTTTCTGCCCTGGCGGTCGGTGTGGTACATTGGCTGTATCGGAGATATCACCGCCAAGGTCATAATATGGTGGTAGTTACTGCCAGCCTGGTGGCGGTATTACTGCCTCTTTCTCACCCACCTCTAGGGTTGTAATGAGGGCTTATATCCTAAAACGCAGCTGCAATAATGTTTACTTAGTGTTTCACAAGCAATATGATGAGAAATTCAAATAACATCTTTTACGTGCATGCTAGAAAATTAAAATTTGAAATAAAGATACTAGCTGTATTTGGCTTTGTCCCACCTAAAATGTGAATGTCTTTTAAACTGCAGTACAATCTGATAATTAAATACAAAATGAACAGTTATTAGCCCCCTGTTAGAAATGGCCTTTCTGCAGGGTCACCCCCAACCCTTTTCTCCTTCTCTTTTTCTGACCTCATTTTTGCTGGCTTTAGGATTCCGTGCACTTTACCGCTGCTAATCAGTGCTAAAGTGCATATTCTCTCTCCTTAAAACATGGTGATATTGACCCATACACAATTGGCCTATTTAATTTACTTGTAATTCCCTAGTCGGGTGCACCACATGTGCCCAGGGCCTGTAAATTAAATGCTGCTAGTCGGCTGCGGCACTGGTTGTGCCACCCACATAAGTTGCCCCCTAACCATGTCTCAGGCCTGCCTCTGCAGTGCCTGTGTGTGCAGTTTCATTGTGCAACTTCGACTTTGCATTTAAAAGTACTTGCCAAGCCTTAAACTCCCCTTTTCCTAGATATGTCACCCCTAAGGTAGGCCGTAGGTAGCCCATAAGGTAGAGTGCTATGTAGGTAAAAGACAAGACATGAACATGTGTGTTATATATGTCCTGATAGTGTAAAGCTCCCAAATACATTTTACAATGCTGTGAGGCCTGCTCCTTTCATAGGATAGCATTAGGGATACCCTCATATACTGTTTGAGTGGTAGATCCTGATCTGAAAGGAGTAGCCAGGTCATAGTTAGTATGGCCAGAATGGTGATACAAAATCCTGCTTAATGGTGAAGTTGGATTTTATATTACTATTTTAGAAATGCAAATTTTAGAAAGTGAGCATTTCTGTACACTTAAATCCTTCTGTGCCTTACAATCCACGTCTGGCTAGGCTTAGTTGACAGCTCCCTTGTGCATTCACTCAGACAATCCCAAACACAGGATGCCCAGTCATACTTGCATACATCTGCATATTGAATGGGTCTTCCGGGGCTGGGAGGGTGGAGTGCCTGACACTTACATGTCAAAGGACAGTAGCCTGCCCTCACACAAAGGGCTGCCACACCCCCTACTGGGACCCTGGCAGACTGGATGGACCTGAAAGGGGACCTTGTGCATTTCTAAGCTACTCTTTGAAGTATCCCTCACTTCAAAGGCACATTTGGGTATTTAAGCAGGGTCTTTACCCAACCAACTTAGACACTTCTGAAGTAGACACTTCTACTTCAGACACATTTGGACATGATAGCACTGGGGAAGAATCCCTGAACCAGAACCTGCAACCTGCCAAGAAGAAATGCCTGGCTTCCCAGAGGACTCACCTGACTGCTTTTCTACAAAGGACTGCTTCTCTGCTATTGGCCTGCTGCCTTGCTGTCTTCTGGCTGTGCTGAGAAGTGCTCTCCAAGGTCTTGAATAGAGCTTGCCTCCTGTTCCCTGAAGTCTCTGGACCAAAAAGACTTCATTCCTGCAAAAGAACTCGTTGGGCAGCGAAACTCGACGCACAGCCTGCAAGAAACGACAAACAGCCTGCATTGCGGTGAGAAAATCACTGCATGCCGAACCTGATTGACGCAGCCCGATTTTGCGAAGAGGAGAATGATGCAGCGTCAGCGTTGTGACTGGAAATTTGTGCACGGCCCACTGGATCGACGCAAAGCCGAGACGGAACACCGAAACTGAGCGGGATTGACACAGCACCTGCCATGCGGCAGAAATTTCCATGCATCGCCCACAGAATCGACGCAGCCCCTGTGACTTCATCCTGCATGCCCAGGATTTCAACCCATTGTCCCCGGGGCATCTGAAAATCCCGCAACACGAAGAGGATCCCAGTCAGCGTGCTGGAAATCGACACAATGCCCACCCTGTGTGAAAACTCAATGATGCATCGCCTGTGTTCGCTGGAAAAATCGACACACGCCTCCCCGTTTTCCACGCATTCCCTCCTCTGCGGTCCCTTTCGGAGAATTTGAATGCAAGCCAGGTACTTTGTGCTTGCAAGAGACACTTGTTGCTTTTTAAAAGACTAAAGACACTTTATATCATTTTTACAGTGATATCTCAATGTATACTTATTGAATCTTGATAGTTTTAACCTGCATCTTACCAGATAAATGTTATATATTTTTCTAATCACTGTGTGGTGTATTTTTGTGGTGCTCTACTGTGTTATTGCATGATTTATTGCACAAATACTTTACACATTGCCTTCTAAGTTAAGCCTGACTGGTCAGTGCTAAGCTACCAGATGGTGGGCACAGGATCATTTGGACTGTGTGTGGCTTATCCTGACTTGAGTGAGGGTCCTTGCTTGGACGGGGGGGGAGTAACCGGACTGCCAACCAAAGACCCCATTTCTAACACCCCCATTCTAAAATATTTTGAGGAAACTAGGACTGGCCATCTAAGCAGGTCAGGTTTCAGAAGAGCACCACGTTTGTTAGTTGAATGGTGGAACTGCTAAGCGACCCGTTTAGTGGACAAAGTGAAAACTAATAATGCAATCCAGGAGCATTAATAAACTCTTCACTTGCATACAAAGACCTATCCCAGTTTCTGTAATTTCCTAGAAACTTTAATAAGGTGGCAAGGTTTTCAGGAAACAAGATTTGCCTAATCTTTTGTATGTAGACTACAAGCACAAATTTCCAAATAAAAAATAAAAATATTAAACAAAAAGCTTCTTTAAATAATTCAGCTTGTTTGGCTGTACAGACTACCCACAATATTGCTTTGATTTTTTTGCAACCCTACTCTCCTGTCTTTAACATAATTTAAGTATGTTGTTGTAGTTCTTGAAAACAGCTTAATTCTTTAAGGGTGTGTTTTTAAGGTTTTAAGCCTCCATGCCACGTTTATTTGTTGTTTACAAACCAATCAATATAGCAAATCCTAAAAAAAAAAAAACCTGTTTTTTTCCCCACCAACACGAAAAGTGTCCTTATAAAAATGTAAAAAAATGTTTTATTAAAAAAGATAATGGTTATTGAAATGAATACACTATTACGAAATGCATCAAATGTGCTAAAGAAACAAAAAGTAATATTGCCATGGAAACTCTAACTTAACTATAACACAGTAGTGGTCAATAATGGTGGTGGAGAAGTGTGGCACAATGGTTAGAGTGTCAGACCCTGATGCAGAGATCTGGCCCGGGACCCAGGGTTCAGTTCCCGCCTCAGCGGGTCTTGGACTCAATTCCCTTGGACCAGATAATTCTCACCTCAGTGCCTAATCTAATTAATGGGTCCCACTCTGTAACTCTGGGCAATAGCTTGCTAAATCTCCACAACGGCCCTGATAGCGCTTGGATGCCTGGCTTCACCCTGGGGTTGCCCAGGAGTGGCCGCCTCACAGGGAAAAGCCAGGAGGGGTTCCACAGCGGTATGCGTACAGTGCCTTGAGACCCTAACGGGTGAGTAGTGCGCTATACAATCATGCGTAATATAAATCACACACAGATGTAGGTGTAGGATTATGTATGGCTTTATATTTAAATAAATACTTACCTGCAGATTAATTTGATAAAGTTCATACACCTTCCCCGCGATGTAATAACTCCAGCGATAAGAATGCTGGTGTAATAGCATACTTTAAATAAGCGCACCCCATGTACTGGAAGTGTTTCTTTTGCGGACGATACACATAATAGGTTTGCTTCCCAGAATAGCAGCCAGTAGAAATTGCATCAAGGAGCCTCTCTAATTTGGCAGCCCCTCCAGCCTCATTCCTGGCACCAGGACAATCAAAGACACTAAAAATAATTACATTTACCGCAAACTAAATGTATGGATGTTAAAGAGAAACATTTTCATTTTTGTACCAGTTTAAAAACAGTTTACAGTGTTTGGAGTAGAAATTAATGTTCAATAAGAGGAGGAAATAAAAATGAATGTACATTACAATCAGCTGCCCTAAAGAGCGGTAAAAAGGTTATTGTGGTAACAGGCCTACTGACAATACCTTTGCATAATTGTAGAAAAGCTCCTTTTGAAAGGATAGTGGGTCATGCTAGTGGTTAGTAACATATAAGTCATTTGTCTCTGTTTAATTCAGTTAGCCAAGCCCCAACCATATGTATCATTTATTAGTTCAACAAGTATGACCAGACATGGTTTCCGGGCTCACTGTGCCACTGGAACCAAGCTATACCTGGCTGAAGATCCCTAACTAGGATGAAACCCATCCTGGTTTGCTTGTGTTCCAGTTCAAGGATATCCTAGCCTAGCAGTTTGGGCTGTACTGCTCCCATGAGGAGCAGGGTTAAGGCTGGTTTCATATAGCAAGGTCCAAACTGAGTTGGCATTGCAAGTGAAAAAGGATGGACTGGGAAGTGGCCCAGTGCGATTGCCAGGGGCTGTGATTAATTCAGGCATTCCATCCATCCCCTTGTTGGTTTTGAATGGGGCAGAGCTGTACCCAGTCCTACTTATCCTTGAAATACCTTCACTGCAGCAAAGAAACCTGATGCTAGCCTTTTTTCACTCGAGACATTTGAGAGCCAAACCCAGGAAGGGCTGGAGAGTGGGCCAGGTTTTGCCCCCTCCCACAAAGGTTGGCAATGGGGATGAAAGGTTGCACTGTCAGAACCTAAATTAGATCACTTCTGGATGTGTGGAAGAGTCAGATGGAATGCCGTGTTGCTGGAAGTACTGCCTTGCTTTTTCAAGAAGGGATCTGCTCTTTAAACCCAGGACCACCCAAAAAAACTGCAAGAACTAGCTGACTGGCCTGCTGTGTGAGCTACAGGGCAACATGCTTCAGAGCCCCTTTATCTTATCTTCCTGCTGTGCTGGTCCCTACTGAAGTGAGTCCTAGGCCCCAAGTGGTGCCCTCCTAGGTCCTGGACCCTTGGTGTTGTGCCAATATCAAAAACCTGGGACATGGAAAGCTTTTCAGTAAGAAATGCTCTGAAAATTGACAGGAGACTCGGACCTGCTTCCAAGCAAATCCGAGGAAGGTGCATTGCTTTTGGGATTGACTACATTGCAGCTCCCACTTTGTTCTTCTCCACAGCAGCAAACCCATTTCAACTGGACCTCTGGACAACAGTATCCAGCCTAGTCAGGCCCTCTTTGGCTACAGCGAAGTCTGAAGTTAGAATTCTTCATCTGGCTTAATGGCGACCAGCATCCCATTGATGATGACAACCTCCTCTCCCTGAAAACCCTGCTTCTCTCACCATTGGCAACATGTTCAGTGAGCCTTCAACCGGCAGACCCTTGCCATTGATGACCTCCTCTTGGCCTCAGCCTGTTGTCTGGTCCTCCTGAGGACTCTACCTTCTTCAGGAAATCTGTAGAATGCCCTCTTAAGTCCAAAGGCAACTCTTGACTGTGGCAAACCTGAAACCTGTATCTGACCCATATTTGTTGTGTCCGACCTTAACTTTTAACTTTGTCCCAGTCTTAAGAGGCCAGATGCCAGTGATTGGCACTTTGTTCTTTTTGGTGCTATTTTTCACACAAAGCATTAAAAAAGTCATCACTGCAGTTCTGCTAATTGGGTTTAATTTGCTTTGATGGCATTTTGTTAAAATGTACTCTATTTTTATAAATTGCTGTAGAATTTTTCTTTTTTTGTGTTTTCACTTTATTACTCTACGGATGCTGTATACAAACTGTACACATTGCTCGTAAGTTAAGGTTGACTGCATTTGTGCCAAGCGACAAGAAGGTTAAACACAGGTTAGTTTAGTGACCTTTTGTGGTTTACTCTGACAAGGATTGTGGTTGTTGCATGAGGGGGGCTTCCTCCCTTTTCAACTAATTACCTAATTTCTTACATTAATGTTGCATCCTGAACTGGAAACTTGCTCTTCAACAAAAACACCTTTTTTGCTTTTGTTGATTATGATGCAGGTTAAATGATTGTGTGAATCTCTCCCACATTTTTACCACAATAAAAAGATATTTGGACAGTTTATGCTTACAACATGTATTCTTGTACATGTGGAAGAACCCTGAATTTTGAAGTTTTTAATGCTTTGTTGTATCATTGTGTTGTTGGCTGCTGTTAAAAAAAGCACACATTATTTCGAATGTTTGTGTTGGCAGGGACATGGTTCAATGCATTATTTATTGGTTCCTAAGTCTGCTTTTATCAAGCAGCTCTCTAAAAGTTAGCACCATGTTCTGGGGAAAAAGTCTTCCAGGCTTTAATCTTCCTTTAAAAAGGGACACACACAGCTATTTTCTGCAGGATTTTGACTTCAGGACACTAGTCAAACTTCAGAGGCACTCAAATAGTGCCCTCTTTTTATTTGTGTTTCAAAAGTTAATGTCAATGTATTATCCTAGCTCTTATCAACCAAAATACTGTGGTTCAAATATGATTTGCAACTTCCTCAGAACATACATTTGTTTATCCCTGCTTGCTGTATCACAGAGCATGTTTTTGTAGCATATTTTCTGACTATTGCTGAGGACATTTTTTGTGTTTTGGCAAAGAATTCTCTTAAAGTACCTGGGCTAGTTTGGAGATTTGTGGTGTATTGATGTCCATTTTTCTTCTGCTTTTCCTGCTGGTGTTTTTTATCATTACATTACTTTGGTGGTTTAATGGAAGGCATTAATGTTGTCTAGAAACATTGCACACTGTTGTTCATTTATAGTCCACATCAGTAGCATGTTTTCAATGTGATAGAGATAGGTTGTATGCTTGGTATTACCAGTGCCGTGATATATTGGTTACTGATGTCCCTCTGAAAGATTTACATGCTGCAGTACCTTCTTCATTCCTGTTGCTCTTAATTTTCTGAAGCTCGATGTCGTAGCTAAACATGAGGTGGTTGTAGTTTAATAAGAAATGTATATACACTGTGGCCCTTTCTGTGGGAGCAAACGTACTGTTCCAGTAATTACTTGGAGCTTGAGAAATGCTAAAGGCCTGTTGCATTGGAACTTGCAGGAGAATAGGCAGACAATAGAGCCATAGTGGTATAATCTCACATCAGATTGCTTGTTAACTATGTCTTGTTGATTTTATTATGATTTGTACAGCACACTTCTACCACCAGTGTGTACTCGTAGTACTTTTTTTCTTGTCTGAATTGTGTTGTGGCTTAAACTGCTCTGCAATTGGAATCCTGTCCATGCCACCTGTTACAGCATAAAGCTTTGTGTAGTCACTGTGTGCTAGAGTTTGAATAAAAGTTAGTTGTTACCTCAAGGCTGCAAATGTATGTTAAAGATCTGCTGTAAACACGAAATAAACGTGTGATAAACCTACTCTGGAGTGGCTCCCTTGATGTGAGATTTAACACTGACTAGTGCCTGCTGAGTAAATACGAGAGACCACCAGCTTCCTCAGAAACCCATGCGGACCCTGGATATTGGGACGGATTGTGTTGTTGCTAGACAGTTGCTTCAGTTTTGTCTTGCTGTCAGGGGGGAACGGCATAGAAGGCTGTCTTGGCGGAGTTTTGGAGATCTCCATGCCAGCCATGGTAGTTAGAGTATCTTTGCTGTGTCACTCCCTGGGAGCTCTGCTTATATCAGTCTTCATCCAGGTGGCCATAGTCCTTCTTCTCCTAAGAAGAAGATTGTCTGTCACAACGCTGTTTAGGAGCACACTTTCTGGTTCTCTAGGGTGCACACACAGCATCAGCCATATTGGTTCAAGAAGAGAACCAATAGAGATTTACTGCCTGCGGAAGTGCGTTTTCTGTCACTTTCACACACATGCAGTATCAGCCTTTTTGGTTCTGGGAGTGAACCAATAGCATTTGGATGCCTCGTTTCTCACAGCACAGCTGTTGATAGGAGAGCAAGTAGAGGATTGTAAATTAAGCTGAGTCATCCCTACGTGTTGGCAATTATCTTATGTTTTGAGTTTATCTTTTTTCCTAATCAGCATGTGGAACATTTGGATGTGGAATCTTGGCATCATTGCGAAACATAGGTGACAATATGAAATAAGGTTTGTTAGCATCAAGGTCAGTCTAGCTGAGTGGAGTTTTCTTTTTCTTTTTTTGTCTTTTCTTTCTTCATTTTTCTACAACCTAAACTATGCATGTTCTTTTTAATATTAAAATCATATTTATTTTTAAGGACCATCAATTTAATTGAATTGTTTATCTTTTTTTGATAGAAAAATTAATTAACCTAAAGTCGATCATGGTGATTGCAAATAAGTCCCAACCGCGCTGCAATTTCTATCTAACAAAGGTGAGCTTATCTTGCCTTGGAAAAGATGGAAGCAGTTATTTGACTCTTAATTACTTGCAATTAGAGTGGAAAAAAGTTTTCTACAGTAAGCAAGTTTGCTATAAAATTTAGGTATTGAGGGGAAGGAGGTGAAATGTATATGAGAGTCTGGATGTGATTCTTATTAGCAAGGACAGGGTGAGACGGATAATCTATACAATATTTCTGTGATGAAGCTTGAGAAGCATTTCAACCAACAGATTAATATTCTTCTTGAAAGGTATAAAGGATGCAAAGGAAATTGGAGAAAATCGGCATTTATGTAACGTTCTTCTACTTTGACACAGACCTGTGATTGTGGCTGACTTACTGACTCTGGTCAGAGATCAAATCTCAGGTATACTACTAATATTAAGGTTCAACGTCTCACCAAAAAACCCTGATTTACAGGAGGCCATATCTATAGTAGAAGGAATAGAGAATACTAGTATGTGGGTATGTGAGATGAGAGAGGAAAGGAATAAAATACACTTGAGCTGGGGGGAACTGCCTACAAAATTGAAGCACCAAGTATGGAATTGGAATTGTGGTTTGTCTGCTAATATTGAGAATGCAAATCCTAGCAAGAGTTTCCCTATAAAATATTTTAGATGTGGCAGTGAAGGGCATCTGTTGAATACTCCCAGGTGTTTTCCAAAGTATGCTGCTGTTTAAAAAAAAAAAAAGTGAAAGGAAAGGGCGTTATGCTCGTGTGCGTCATGGGGCTAAAAGGCAAAGTGTGAACTACTTACAAAAGAAATGTATTTTGAGTGTGACAGATGAAGGATTGCTTGATGGAGATCCTTTAGAGATGCAAAAGTGTGGTAGGTGGAAGGAAAATGTGCTTGCTGACTCAAGATTACCCTTTATACCATGGTGGGTGATAAGAACTTGGATATTGTGTTTGCCTAGGACAAGATTGATCTATTTCCACCAGATATCAATAAGGTGGGGTATTGTGGCATGAAGATATGTTCTTGGATATTCTCTCATTGAAATCCAGTTTTCTGACTCCAAGACTTTTGGGAAAGTGTATGGGCCAGGATATGTGATAATCTGGAGGGTTGTAGACATCAAAGGGACATGGGAAAAGCCATAAATCCTAACTCTTAGGAAATTGTTAATGTCTGTAGATATAATGCCTGATGTGGTTTCCTATCGTGTTTGGCCGTGAGCTAGGATTACCTAGGAATTTTGAGCACAAGATGATTTTGAAGTACGATGCAGTGCCGTATGTGTTCAAAGTCCGGAAAGTTCCTCATTTGATGTTGTTGTCTGCTAAACAAGAATTGAAAATGTAGACGGTCCTAGAATGTCTACCAAAGGTGGTGTTATTTGAAGATGAGATCTTCGTCTATGGCACAGATCAGTTGGAACATGATGATATACTATGGAAGGTGTTTGGATGGTTGCAAGAGACAGGGCTAGACATTAAAAAAGAAAAATGTAAGTTTCGAGTAACGTCTGTGACTTAATTAGGTCATACTAATTCCAGTGAGGGTGTAAGTGTAAAGTTGGACCTGGCCAAAGACATAGTTGATGTACATTCAGAATTTTGCCAGTTTGTCTCAAATATTAAATTCTTCACTAATGAAAGGCTTTAAGATTGAATGGGCTGATGAATGTAATGTGGCATTTGCGATCATCAAACCGAACATAAGAAATTTGCCTGTGCTTCGACATTCTGATACTTGCAAGAAAACTGTTTTGTCAAATGATGCACATATCATGGGTTTAGGCACAGTATTATCTTAGTTGGTTGACAGTGAATTGAAAGTGGTGGCTTTTCTTCACGCTCATTGATCAGGGCTGAGGAGCGATTCTCCATTATGGAACTGTTAGAAATGGGGTTGCTGGTTGGCATTGGTATGCACCTAAGCCAGGCAGAACCCACCCACTCTAGTCAGGACAAGGGAGTTACACATCCAAGATAACCCCTGCTCACACCCTTGGTAGCTTGGCACGAGCAGTCAGGCCTGTCCCAGAGGCAATGTGTAAAGCGTTTGCACAACACACGTGATGCATTATCCCCACCACAAAGGAAACGCAACACCAAGTTTTATGAAAATATACTGTATTGTACACAACCTTATTATTAGACCAAACAAAACATGTCCATAATATCCTGCTACCCAAGCAGTTGTCAGAACATTACATATTAGTTACCAGCACCAGCAGTAGTCACAGGTTACTTATTATGCTGCAACATAGGTAGTACTCAGGAAAAACATCACTAAAGAAATGCACTTGTCATAGAGATACCATAAATGCCTATACCAAGAGCATTATAAAACATGTGGCAAGCCAGGAAAACATATTAGCATGATATGCCCCTAAAAAGAACACCAGCACATATATGTAACACATCATAAAACTAGGCAGGTTACCATATCACTCCACAATGTCCATATTAGGAGGATAAGAAATATTTATGCCCAAAAAGTGCCTGTATTATGATGTAAAGGCGATCCTAGTTCCATGAACTATCCATAAGAGGCCCCCGGCGCTCCACTGTGTGAAAGCGGGGGCCTCGTGATGCTGTGGGGGAGGGGGTGTCATGCACCGCTTCTGGTTTTATAACAGGCCACTCCTGGGGCCTGCGATCTCTGGGCGCCCCTAGGCCTCAACTGGCCCTCCAGAGGGGGCCCAAAGCCAGCAAACAAGGGGGCCCAGCGACAAACAGGGCCCTTGCCTTCCCTCCCACGTCCTGCTATCTGTGCAGCCCTGGGGGGGTGGCCCAGAAGGGCCTCCAATGCTTCTCTCCCACCCGGGGCAGTCAGCAACCTACTCGCCTGCACCCGACTTGGTGTGTGAGTATAGAGCCAGCTCCCGGGCCACAGCAGTGATTCTTTCCAGGCAAAGTGCCCTCCAGACACTTAGGGATCAAAACAAAGGTGCTCTCCAGGCGCCAGGATGCATGCAGCAACAGTGCTGTCCAAGCACTGTACAATGAGGGGAAAGCGCTCTTCTAGGTGCTATCAGCACCCTGCCCGTGGCTGGGGGACAACAAAGGCAAGGAGCACAGCTGGCAGGGCCCAGCAGTAGGCCAGCGCAAGGGGGGATGCAAGCAGATGGCGGTCTCTCCTAGCAGGTCACAGGTCAGCACAACAGCAGCAGTCCATGGTGGTTCCTGGCGAGTCCCTCTAGCATTCTGTGTTAAGTTCCAAGGTCTCTGAAATTTGTGGGGAAAATTCCCCTGTACTTATACTCAGTTTTATAGTGTGTTTACAAAGAAGGGGAAGAGGAGGGTCCAACCAGTTCCAACTGGTTCTAGGAGTGCCCCCTCTCCCCTCCAGCACACGCTCCAAACATCAGTTGGGGTAAACAACCCTTTTGCTTGAGGCCAGGGCACAGCCTTTATAAATGCAGGTGTGCCCTGCTTCTCCCTTCTCTCAGCCCAGGAAGACTATTCAGTGCGCAGATGCACCTCTGGGACACCTCCACCCTCCCTGTGTAAAGGCTGTCTGAAAAGTATGCACAAAGCCCAACTGTCACTCTGCCCAGACATGGATTGGAGTCAAGCTGCAAAACGCCAGAGTCATAAGCACAGAGAAATGCTCACTTTCTAGAAGTGGCATTTCTGTAATAGTAATAAAAAAATCCACTTACACTAGTAAGCAGCATTTCTCACTACCATTACAACCATACCAAACATGCCTACGTAACCCTCATAAATCAGACAATACCCCCTAGACATAAGGCAGGGCATTTCCATTGCAATCCTATGAGAAGGCAGCGCTCACAGCTGTGAGAAACCTAATAGGCTGTTTGTCACTATCAGGACAGGCCACGCAACCAGGCAAATGTCCTGCCTTCTTCATACATAGCACCCTGCCTATAGGGCTAGCTAGGGCCCCACCTTAGGGGTGACTTTACATGTAGTAAAAGGGGTGTTCTGGGCCTGGCAAGTAAATGTAGATGCCAGGTCCCTGTGGCACAAAACTGTGCACACAGACTCTGCAGGCCTGAGACAGGTTTGAAAGGCTAGTTCAGTGGGTGGCGCAAGCATTGCTGCAGGCCCATAAGTAGCATTTAATTTAAATAAAATGTCCATGCCACCAGTTACAGCATTAAACTCTGTGTACTCACTGTCTTCTAAAGTGTGAATACAAGTCAGTCAGTTGTCCTAAGGCTGTTGATGTATGTTGGTGGTCTTTTGCTGTGAACATTGAATACATTTGTGACACAACTACTCTGAAGTGGCTTCCTTGATGTGAAACTTAACAAATTGTTGTTGGCCCGAGTCTACGTCAATGTGTTTGTCATGTACTTCTCTTTCAGATTACAATTTGCAGATAGTTTGCACAAGAGTGACTCTTTGTGTTTCTGTATTTTGAAGCCTTCCTTTTTTTTAGGTTTTGTTATTATTTGAGGCCCGTTTTGGATTCAAACAAAAATGTTAAGTGTATTTCATTAATTTTGCTTTTACTAGGAGTACCTTCACTGTATACCTGGAAGAATATATAATTTAGACGTGATTCACAAAACCAGTATTGTTTAATATACAGAAATTAAAATATTTTGTATATTCATGGTTAATCTAAGCATGTACTGAGTACATTACTCATGTATAAGATGCAAGTGTAGGAAATCAGAGGTCTGACCATGAAAATATATTGCTGTCCTTGTGATGGTGAAGGGCATGCACTAATAACATTGTGAACCCCCGTAATGTATTAACTTATGTGGTCATTCACAACAGTTTTGAAATGTACTTGCACTCTCAAGGGAACAACTTGCTGACATCTAAAGGGACAAGCCTAAGTAGAGTCAAAAATATAACGGAGTTCACTGAATAATTGAAAATTCTTATGATGTGTTTTAGAGCGATATGAATGAGAAATGTTCTATTGGCAGAATGAAAGTGAAATAAGTGACCGGTTTTAGTGACTTATGCATGCGTAAGTGATTGATTAGTAAGTTATCTATAAATAGCTTTCCAATATTATGCCTGAAAATGCTATCTGTATTAGTACCAGATATTTCCCTTGGGCATTTATGTAAAGAGTAAGTTATGCATGTGTGATAAGTTCCATTGAATATGCCTATACATTAGAATTAAGTTGGCACTATCTCAACTAAAATGGCAAGCTTACAGATTCAGTAGTTTGGTAATAATATGTGTGCATCCGGCCGGTGTGTTTAAGTTAATTCTGCCTTAGGTATAAAAATCCATAGTTGAGTATAGCACTTGCTCTCAGTTTCTTTTGTCCACTAGGATAAATCGGAAGGGCATTCATATTTGCTTAACACAGTCTGGGCCTATTAGCAAAGGGTTTTTAGAGTATGTAAAGTTGTATGTTTGTAGTACTCTTTACGTGCTCTTACATGCCTTCGTGAATTGGCCCCAAAACGTGAAATGTTCATGTACATATACAAAATCCAATTAGTACATGCAGAAAGGTCTGTACCCACTTTGAGGTTTTATTATTAGGAAGTTTAACATGTCAGGACTGATTCAAAATTTGTATAAGATTTTGGAAAAGAGTACTGTTAGACATGGGGTTACTGGTTGACAGGGTTGTGAGCCTTGGTCAAGCAGCAACCACAATTCTTGTCCAGGTAAGGCAAAAGCAAACCTCAAATTACCCTATGTTCCAGCCTCTGGTAGCTTGGCACAGAGCAGTTAGTCTTGATTTGGAGGCAATGTGTAAAGTATTCATGCAACACGTCAAACATTAAGAGTGAAAACACCACACAAAAGAATTCCCAGACTAGGTTTGGAAAATATCTCTTAATTTAATAAATAAAACAAGACTAAAACAATAACAATCTAATCAGTAGAACGAGAGTTATTAGTTTTAAAAGAATAAAATTCAGTATAGCTCCTAAACATTAAGTGCTAACCATGGCTGTCTGGCTGCACTGGACTCGGTCAATGTAAAAACTTAAAATGGACCTCAATGGATCCCAGGTCAGATACATTCCCAGTTTAGATACTCTGAAGTTTTTCCTTACGTTTTGTGCCAAAAGTCCCTCTTTCTGGGGGCAGCAAGGAGAGCAATGTGGGCGATAGTTGGCGGTGTTGGAAGAGCCGGCCAGATTTTGCAGCGGCAGGGCCGGAGCATTGTGGTGGCAATCCACGTGGGCAGAAGATGCTTGCTGTGTAAATAGATCACTCAGTCAATCAATCAGTGTTTATGAAGCGCAGCTACTCACCCGTTAGGGTCTCAAGGTGCAGGGGGTGTAGTGTGTACCGGAGGTGGATTAAAAAAGCCATGTCTTCAGTTCCTTGGTGAAGCTGGGGAGGGAGGTGGTTTGTCTGTGGATGGGTAGGGTGTTCCAGGCGGTGGTGGTGAGGTAGGAGGAAGTGTGTCCTACTGTTCTGGTTTCACTGCTGTGGGGTTCTTCTGCAAGAGAGAGCTGGGCTGAGCATAGGGTCCTATGGGGTATGTGGAAGTTGAGTCGCTGGTTAAGGAAGGCTGGTCCGGTGTTGTGGAGGGCTTTGTGTGCGTAGGTGAGGATTTTGAAGGTGACTCTTTTCTCTATGGGGAGCCACTACAGTGTGCGTCGGTGTTGTGAGATGTGGCAGTGTCGGGGTAGGTCGAGGATCAATCTGGCGGCGGCATTCTGGATGTCTTGCAACTTGTGGTGAGTTTTTTTGTTGATTCTAGCGTAGAGTGCGTTGCCGTAGTCCAGTCTGTTGCTGATGAGGGCATGTGTGCTCGAGGGGGATCCATTTGAAGGTCTTGCGGAGGGTATTGAAGCAGGCGGAGGTAACTGAGTTGATCTGGTGGTTCATGCTGAGGTCGGGATCCAGGATGATTCCGATGTTGCGGGCTTGGCTGGTGGGGGTGGGTGGCTACCAGGAGTCGCACAATGTGTTGGGTTGAGGGCCCAGGATGAGTACTTCGGTCTTGTTTGTGTTACGTTGAAGGCAGCTGTCTCTCATACACTTGGTGACTGCTTTCATGCCTTCGTAGAAGGTCTTGTCTGGGTAGTTGGAGAGGGAGAGGATGAGTTTGGTGTCGGCGTAGGAGATGATGTTTATTCCATAGCTTCTGACGATGGTGGCTAGCAGGACTATATAGACGTTGAAAAGTGTGTGGCTGAGGTGGGGATTCTTAGGGCACTACGCAGGTGGTGGGTGTGGGTTCTGCGAGGAAGGGGGCGATTCTTCACTTGTTGCGTTCTGCCGGAGAGGAGTCTTCTTATCAGGGTGTGATGGAAGACTGTGTCGAAAGCTGCCAAGAGGTCAAGTAGGATGAGTGCCGCCATCTTTGTTGTCCAGTAGGGAACAGATGTCGTCTGTTGCGGGCAGGAGGGCCATTTCGGTGCTGTGGTTTGAACTGAATCAAGATTGTGAGATGTTGAGGATGTTCTGGCTTCTCAAAACATGGTGAGTTGGCTGTTGACTGCTTTTTCTATGACTTTCGCAGGAAATGGAAGTAGGGAGATAGGCCTGAATTTTATGAGGTCGGTGGGGTCAGTCGAGGGTTTCTTGAGGAGGGGGGTTGATCTCAGCGTGGTTCCAGTTGTCCGGGAAGGTGGTGGCAGCTAGTGAGCTGTTCATGGTGAGGCGAAGCTTGGGGGCGATGGTGTCTGCAGCTCTGTTGAAGACATGATGTGGGCATGGGTCCGTGGGGCCCTGGATTGTATGGCCTTCATGGTTTTCAAAGTATCTTCGGTGGAGAGGGGTGTCCAGGTGGACATTGTGGGTTTGGTGTCAGGGGCTAGAAGGGGAGGTTCTGCGCGTGGGTTGTCCTTGTTGAAACTGTCGTAGATGGTCTTAATTTTGTATTGGAAGTAGGTGTTGAGTCTGTGTAGTATAGGTCCTGTGAGGGTGGGATGTCTTTTGTTTCCCTGATGGGTTTGGAGAACTCTTTGATGATGTTGAAGAGTTCCTTGCTGTTGTGTGCTTGTGAGGAGATCCTGTCTTGGATAGCCTTCTTTCTGGCGTTTCTGCTGAGTTGGTGGTGTGCAGTGGTGGTGGCGGCTTTGAAGTTGCTGTGGGCTTCTGGTGATTTGGAGTTTCTCAAGATTTTCTCGAGGCGGCGACAGGTGCGTCTTGATTCCCAGAGTTTGTGAGTGAACCAGCTGGCTCTCTTTGCGTGGGTGTTGTTCTTTTTGAGGGGGGTATATGGTGTTGGCGCAGTCAGTGATCTAGTTGTGGAAGGTGCGTGCTGTGGCGTTTGGGTCATCGCTGCATACGATGGTGGGGGCGGCGATGGCGACGGTGAGCTGATAGTCAGTTATTCTTGTCCAGTTTCTATGCAATGGTTGGAGTTTGGATGGTGATGTTGGGTGTGTTGAAGGTGAAGTGGATGCATCGGTGATCTGTCCATGGGAGTTCCGTGGTGTGGCTGAAGGTAGCAGAGGTTCCTGTAGTGAAGTTGGGATCGAGGGTGTGTCTGAGTCCTATGTTGTGGAGGTTGTCTACGAGGGATGCAGTGTTGTGGTCTTGTGGTTTCTCAAGGTGAAAGTTGAGGTCTCCCAGCAGGGTGTAGTTGGTGTCTGCGATGGCTTGTGCGGAGATGAAGTCTGTGATGGAGTCGGCAAAAGGTGTGCGAGGTCGGGGGCGGTAGATGATGGTTCCCCTGATTGTGGATGTCAGGCTGGTGTGTAGCTTGAAGTGGAGGTGTTCCATCAGGTTAGTGGCTTCTTTGGAGCCTTGGAGTGAGTGTTCGGGTGGAGGTTGGACCTGTGGACGATGGCAATTCCCCCACCCTCCCCGGGTGGCTGGGGTGATCTTTCCGGCCAATCTTGTAGCCCTAGGGGATGGCGATGGCGATGTCTGGGCCTGAGGTGTTGTTGGTCTAGGTCTCGAGGAATGCGATGTCCGGTGTAGTGCTGTAGAGGAGGTCCCAGATTTCAGTGGTGTGTTTATGTAGGGAGTGGACGTTGAGGAGGATGCACTTCAGGTGATTCGGGTTTGGTGTTGCGGATGGGTTGTGCTGTGTCCCGGGTCTTGGTGGTGGTGCATATTTAACTGCAGTGGAAGTAGCTGAAGGGACCTTGTGTGTTGGCTGGAGCTGCTTGCTTGCTGTTGTTGTTGCTTCCTGGGTTGAGTGAGAGGAGTGCAGCTGCTATGTAGAGGCGGTGGATGGTAGGACCAGGGGTCCTGGCACTGGTTGCGTACGGGTTGTGGATGAGTGCAGACGGGTTTGCCTTAGGTGCGCCTTCGGCTCTCCAGCAGAGCGCCAGCTGCACGCAGCCGCACAGTGGCTGCCATTAAGTAGGGAGGGGGCAGGAGATGACAGCTGGGAGGCGGAAGTGGAAAACGGCATGAAAAGGGGGGGGCCGGGCCGCAGCGGCAGGGATGGAGCACAAAGGAGGAGGCGGGGGCAGCAGCGGTGGGGGAGAGCGAGAGTGGAGAGAGATCGCGGAGTGAGGGGAGAAAAATGAAGAACAAAGTAAACGCAGAAAGCGAAGCGAAAGACACAAAAGGAGCCCAAAAGGAACAGTACACAGAAAAAAAGAGGCAGAAGAGGAAAAAAGTGAACAGAAGGCAAAGGGCAGCCTAGCAGAAGAGCAGAGCTCTCCCACTAGACACCAGGTATGAGGCGCAGGCAGAAGCCTGCTGGTGGAGGCACGCCTCGAACTCCTGACAGAGGTCAGAGTTCAGAGGGCAGAAGGGCTTCACTTGCCGGTGGACCTTACGAGGTGGGAGAGCAGTTCACTGACTAAGTTAGTGAGGTTGCTCATCCTATGGTGCAGCGGCCGCCATTAAGTGGGGGGAGGAGAGGACAGCTGGAAGGCGAGAGCGGAAAACGGTATGAAAAAAGGGGGCGGGCCGCGGAGCCAGCAGCGCTGGGGATGAAGCATGAGAGAGAGAAGGGGGCGGGGCCACAGGGGCGGCATCGGTGGGGGAGAGCGAGAGTGGAGAGAGAGCGGAGTGAGGAGAGAAAAATGAGGAAGAGAGTAAACGCAGAAAGGGAAGCGGAAGGCACAAAAGAAGCACAAAAGGAAAACAAAGGAACAGCACACAGAAGAAAGAGGCAGAAGAGGAAAAAAGTGAATAGAAGGCAGCCTAGCAGAAGAGCAGAGCTCCCCCACCAGGGATGAGGAGCAGGCAGAAGCCTGCGGGTAGGGGAAGGATGAGGCGCAGGCAGACCTTGAACACCTGACAGAGGTCAGGGTTCAGAGGATAGAAAGGCTTCACTTGCCGGTGGAGCTATGAGGTGGCAGTGAAGTTTACTGACTAGGTCAGTGAGGTTGCTTGTGAGAGTAACTTGTGGCAGCTTGTTCTGATTTCTGCTTCAAGAGGTGTGGTTCTAGTGTGCAACCATGAATGGGCCTGGTCAAAGAGCCCAAAAGCTTCACTTTAAGAAACTCGGTCCCCACACCAAGGGCCCATGACTTGCAAGGTGTTTCTTGGGTATCAGGAACTGTTGAAGACTGGTCCAGGAGCTGTGGGGACCCTATTATGTCCTTGAGGCTCAGATCAGGAGGCCAGCGGACTAGCCCTTTCAGTCACTCTGGGTCGAGGGTTCAAGATGGGTTCCAGGTCCAGTTCTTCTTTCTCAGAGGGCAACAGGTCAGCACAGCAAGGCAGCAGCTCCTCCAGAGGGTGGTCCAGCATAATGGCAGTCCTTTCAGCAGCACAGCAGCCCTTTTTCTTGGCAGTGTCCACAGATCCAGAAGTGTACTGAAGTGGTGGTGCATGAGGTCCAGTATTTCTAACTAGTGTTAGTTTGAAGTGGGGGATATTTCTAAGCAGTGGCTTTGAACTGCAAGCAATTCCCTGGTTCCAAACTGGCTGGAGTGACAATACATAGTTGATGGGCCCTTCGTGTGTGGACAGGAGACAGCATTTTTAGGTGTAAGTAAGGCTGTGTCCAACTCCTCTCTCCGTTCCTGCCCAGGATGGCCCATCGGTCACACCTAAGCTCCTGTTGTGTGTGGCTGTCTAGAAGGTATAGACAAAATGTTTATTTTGCCAGGTTCACATGACATTTAGAACTGCACACACAGGCTCTTCAATGGCAGGCCTGAGACATGTCTAAAGGGCTACTCAAGTGGGTGGCACAATCAGTGATGCAGGCCCGCTAGTAGCATCTAATTTACATGCCCTGGGCACAATTAGTGAACATTACCAGGGACTTACAAACACATTCAATATGCCAGTTGGCTATGGCCAATATTACCAGGTTTTGAGGAGAGAGCACAAGCACTTTGGGGGTCATTCTGACCTCGGCGGTAAAAGGCCCTTACCGACGGTCAGAAGACCGCCATAACACCGCCGCGGCCGCGGTTAACCGCCACGGTCATTCTGACCCACAACGGCCAAACCTCCAAAATTCCGTCCTCCACTGCAGGCCGCCACATCAGCGGGCAGCGATAAACTGGAGATGACCAAACCTCCACCGTCACGCCAACAGAAATACGCCCATGCCATTACGACCCACGAATCCACACGGCGGTCATTCAAACGCGGTATTCCATTGGCGGTACACACCGCCGCGGTCAGAATACACACACATCACCAAAACACAGCCACATTGGACAATTTGAAATACACACACCTGATACACATACACACACCACTCCCACACAATCAACCAACTATAAAACACACACCCACATCACCCACAAACCCCTGCGACCAGAATTACTGAGAGAAGGAGAGAGAGACACAGCAGACAATCCAAAGCAAGACACACTGAGGCACACTACACCATCACACACACCACATAGTAGCACAAAGCACCACTCACCAACATACTTATCATCACATACACCACACCACACCACACCCACACCACCCCATGGCACCCCAAGGGCACCCACGCTTTTCGGACCAAGAACTCCGGGTCATGGTGGAGGAAATCCTAAGAGTGGAACCCCAGCTCTTCGGCTCGCAGGTGCAGCACACCAGTATAGCTAGGAAGGCGGAGCTATGGCAGCGGATCGTGGACAGGGTCAACGCGGTGGGACAGCATCCCAGGAATAGGGAGGACATACGCAAAAGATGGAACGACCTACGGGGGAAGGTCCGATCGATGGTCTCCAGGCACAACATCGCGGTCCAGAAGACTGGCGGCGGACCCCCACCCACCCCTCCCGAATTCACATCGTGGGAGCAAGACGTCTTGAACATCCTGCATCCTCAGGGCCTCGCGGGAGTAGCCGGAGGAATGGACTCTGGTAAGTCCAATCTCAACTACTATATCCCCCCCACTCCACCAGCATGCCAACCCACACCCCCACCCTCACCCCCAACCCCCCAGCACACATCCTCCCTGACAATGTCTCACCAGCACAACCCACCCATCCCAACACCAACTCCTGCATGCCAACACAAATCATGGGCACCCATCACCTAAGCATGACCACTGCACTAACCCCCCCCCCCCTAACTACCCTCACAACACCTCCCTCAAGGGAATGCCTGCACTGGGGGACAAGGGCACCCATAACACGCACGCTATTGCACACACAGAAACAATAACCAAACTCTCTTACCCCATGCAGGACCCGAACGACAACACACCAGCCAGGAGGGTCCAGAAGTGTCCATCCCACACCCGGAACAGGCCCACACTGAGGATAGCAGCTCTGTCGACAGTGAACCTGATGACCAGCCCGGACCATCGGGGACCTCTGGGCAGTCGGTTCCCCTCAGGCAGCCACAGGCCACACCAGACCCGACCCCCTCTGCCAACACCAGCACAGCTCCCACCCAGCGGGCCCATGCCTCTGTCTCTAGGACAGCTCAATCAGCGGTGTGTCCGCCACTACAGGGCACCCAGGCTAACCCAACACCCCAACAACAACAGGGACCTAGGGGCAGTGGTAGCGGGCACACCGTCCAGGGGACAGAGGCCGGGGGAAACCGGGCAGCTCGGAGGGCTGCTGTGCGACAGGGGGGGGAGGAGAGGCCCAGGGAACCCACTCTGCAAGAGGCCCTCACCACCATCATGGGGGCATACCACCACTCCCAAGAAACGATGGCGACGGTACTGGCCAGGTTCACTGAGATCCAGGCACAGCAGGAAGAACGCTACATGGGGTTCAGGGAGGAGCTGAGAATCATCGGGACCGCAATGGGGACCATCGTCCTGGCCCTCCACAGGATAGAGGACGCGTTGCGGGACCATGGTGCACCACACAGGGCCCCTGTCACTAGGCCGGACCAGGAACAGCCTACCACCTCCGCCGGCGCTAGTGGACAGGAGGTCCCAACACCTCGACAGCCCCCCAGAACCCCACCTCCTGCTGAAGAACAACCACCCCGTAAGAGGAGCCTGAGACCAAAAAAAAAGACAGAGTAGGATGTCAAGACCCCCGCCAGCAGGACATACCCCCTCAAGTCTTCCCAATGTCCCACATTGCCACCCTGTCCAACCATGAACTGCCTATGCTCCATCCTTCCACAGGCAAAAGAACAATGCACCTGTGAGACTGAGAACTGGACTCTGCCATGGATATTCCTCCACCCCCACCCATCACCCTTAGAATCACATGTACCGATATCTAGCACTGTAAATAAATCACATTTTGCACACAAATCTGTTTTGAGTCATGCTGTATTATTAACAAATGTATTACATATTACTGTTCAATTTCTGTTCTGTCAATTAGTCATGACAACATACCAATGTCAATACGCTGTATTTCATGTGCGAACCAAGCAGAAGTCAGGTACTGAGTCAGACAGCACTGAGAAGGGAAGGGAAAGGCAAAAATTAATGAAAAACATCTGTGGGGAACTACAGAAAGTACAGATGCAGGAGGCTTAAAGCAATTGTGAAATGGCGTGGGTGATTCTTACCTGGGTGTTACTGGAAATACTGTTGTATCACTCTGTCCCTATTGTCTGTGTCGTCCTCAGAGTCTTCCTCCTCTTCACTCTCCACAGGCTCCACGGCTTCTACAACACCACCATCTGGACCATCCTCCTGCAGGAAAGGCACCTGGCGTCGCAAAGCCAGGTTGTGGAGCATACAGCACGCCACGATGATATGGCACACCTTCTTTGGTGAGTACATTAGGGATCCACCTGTCATATGCAGGCACCTAAATCTGGCCTTCAGGAGCCCAAAGGTTCGCTCAATCACCCTCCTAGTACGCCCATGGGCCTCATTGTACCGTTCCTCTGCCCTGGTCCTGGGATTCCTCACTGGGGTCAATAGCCACGGCAGGTTGGGGTAACCAGAGTCACCTATTAGCCACACACGCTGTCTCTGTAGCTGGTCCATCACATAGGGAATGCTGCTATTTCGCATAACATACGCATCATGCACTGACCCTGGGAACTTGGCATTTACATGGGAGATGTACTGGTCAGCCAAACAGACCACCTGGATATTCATTGAATGGTAATTCTTCCTGTTCCTGTACAACTGTTCATCGTCATTTGGGGGGACTAAAGCCACATGGGTTCCATCAATTGCACCAATGATGTTGGGGATGTGTCCAAGGGCATAGAAATCAGCTTTCACTGTAGGCAAATCACCCTCCTCTGGGAAAATGATGTAGCTCCGCATGAGTTTCATCAGGGCAGACAACACTCTGGATAAGATCTTGGAAAACATAGGCTGAGACATCCCAGATGACATGGCCACTGTTGTCTGGAATGAGCCAGTTGCAAAGAAATGGAGGACTGACAGAACCTGCACCAGAGGGGGAATTCCTGTGGGTTGGCGGATGGGGGACATCAGGGCTGGCTCCAGCTGGGCACACAGTTCATGGATGGAGGCACGGTCAAGTCGGTATCGTAGTATTATATGGCGTTCTTCCATTGTCGACAGGTCCACCAGCGGCCGGTACACGCGAGGATTCCTCCTTCTCATCGCTAGTCCCAGCGGACGGTGCCTAGGAAGGAGAATATGGAGTACAGAGTCAATCCACTCACAGGTACGTACAACACAGCTTGCACAGTACAGGTAAATTTATGGTTTGATATGTTTGTATGTGTGCCATTGCAAGGCCTAGGCCTGTGTGACGCATTACAAATTAAGCCATGTGGGCCCTTGAAATGGCCGATGCCTGACCTGTGAAGTGGGACAATGGGATGTGAGGTCACTGCGCTGGCGGGGCACACCGTGGCGGTAGGCGGTCGAAGACCGCTGTGCGAAGACACATTGGTTAACATTGAAGCCTATGGGTTTCAGGAGCCAATGACGATGTGCGCCGGCGGTCGCGGGACGCACCGCCGCGGGCGTGACCGCCATTTTCTATCAGCTCAATCATTCGAGACCTGATCATCCACAGGAGAGGACCTATATTGCAAGTGCTGCTGTGAACTCGGTCTGGAAGTGACAATGGCTGCTGCTACTGGTGAAAGGGCCCCCGCCTTCAGTTCAGAAGAGTTGGAGAAGCTCGTGGACGGGGTCCTCCCCCAGTATGCGCAACTCTACGGTCCTCCAGACCAACAGGTGAGTACACTCAGTGCACATTGAATGGGTTATGCCTGTGTGGAGGGGGGGGATGTAAGTTGGTGGGGTGTGGAGGGAATGGGGAGTGCAACGCACGACAGATGAGAGAATGGGAACCATGACAAGGTTGGGGAGGGGGGGGCATGTACTCCAAACATGCAGATATGTGACGGTTTCTCTTTCCCACCCTGTACATGTCAAACAGGTGAGCGCCCACCAGAAAATCGATATTTGGCGTGCCATCGCCGAGGAAGTCCGGAACTTGGGGGTCCACAACAGACGGGGCATCCACTGCCGCAAGAGGTGGGAGGACATCTGCCGCGGAACGAGGAAGACCGCAGAAACACTGCTGGGGATGGCCTCCCGACCTAGGAGGGGTGCCAGTCGCACCATGACCCCCCTGATGTCCCGGATCCTGGCGGTGGCCTACCCTAATTTGGATGGGCGCTTGAGGACAGCACAGCAGACACAAGGGGGTGAGTATCCGCACATTCTCCCATCTGTATGCGCATTGGAGGCGTCTGGGGGGGGGGGGGGAGGGTTGTGGGTGACATTAGGCCCGGGCGCTCTCTGTAGTGTAGTACGCTCCCTTAGGCATGGCCCTGTGCCCCCGCCCCCCACCTCTGTAGGGTGCCAAGTGCAGCTACCCAAGCTCCAGCATCACCCATGTGCGCGTGTGTTGTCCCTAGACCTGTTTGCCTAGTCAGAAGTACTGAGTAGTGTACCCCAAGTTCGCGACTTAGTGCACGAGGCACCTGTGTCTGTCCTCTCCGCAAAGGGTATTGCTAAGGCATGCACTCAACTTTGTTTAATTTCTCCCCCCACCCTAAATCTTTGTCTTCTTGTGTTTTAGCATCATCAGGCGGAGGAGATTTGGCGTCGGAGCAGGAGGGAGCTGCAGGTCACCAGGCCCCGGTGGGCACTGACACAGACACCGAGGGCACCAGTGATCCGGAGGGCGAGGGGAGCACCACAACGGGGGCCGGTGGAGACACCAGCGACACGGACACGGCCTCGTTTGGGAGCTCCCTAGCGGGGGCGGCACCATCTGTGCCCCCCGCAACAACAGGTACAGCCGCCACCCAGCGCACCAGCACCGCCCTCCCAGCAGCCCCTCAGTCTTCACTCCGTGGCCGCTCGGCCAGGAAGGCGCGCGTCTCCTTCGCCCCAGGCACCTCAGCCCCTGCCTCTGTTACCCCTGCTGCCCTCAGTGCGGAGCTCATTGACCTGGTGAGGACGCTCATTGTTGGGCAGACTACCCTTCTGAATGCCATCCAGGGGGTGGAAAGGGAGGTGCATCGGAGCAATGCCTACCTGGAGGGCATTCATTCGGGTCAGGCTGCCCATCAACGAGCGTTCACTGCTCTGGCCTCAGCACTGACGGCAGCCATTGTCCCTGTCTCCAGTCTCCCTCTTCTATCTGCCTCCACCCTTTCTCTGTCTCCTGTACCTCAACCTATCCCATCCACACCATCAGACCAGCCTGCACACACCTCAACACCCAAGGCCAGCTCATCCAAACATAAGCACCACAGAAAACACAAGCATTCACCCAAGCAACACACAGATGCAGACATATCAACAGTCACTACCACCTCTGTGTCCCCGTCCTCCTCGTCTCCCTCCTCCCTCCCTGTGACGTCTACACTCACACCTGCATGCACCCCAACATCAGCCAGTTCTTCCACCACCAGCAAACCCTCCACTACAGTCCGCACACCTGCAGTCACCACCCCCACTGGCATTTACACGTCCCCTGTGTCCTCTCCCACTGTGTCTGTCACCCCCTCTTCCAAGACACATAAACGCAGGCAGACACCCAAACAACAGCCAACCACCTCACCACAGCCTACGTCCCAGTCACCTGCACCCAAGGACAGCACACCTGGCTCTCATACAACCACATCCTCTTCCTCCACTTCTCTCACCACTACTCCTACCCCTTACCTTGGTCCCAAGAAAAATTACCTCTCCAGTTTTGACCTCTTTCCCTCCCCCGACCCACCCCCTCCAACTGGGAAAAGTCCCAAGGGCACCTCAGCCATCACCAGCCCAACTACTACAGTGCAAGTGGTGCATGGCATGTGGAGTCCACCCTTTGGCGGCAGTAACACTTCGGTGAGCAGCAAGGGGACAGCCAGCCCCCCCCCCCAGGCAAGAGGACCCGGAAATTGAAGGGCCGCCGTGAGCGGACAGAGACGGCTGCCCCCAAGGAGGTGACTCCGGCCACTTCACCGGCCACAGCAGCCAGAGGAGGCAAGGGCCCGAGAGCCCCATCTAAGGAGCGGAAGGACAGCAGGGCGGAGAGGACAACCACCAGGAGCGCGGAGCAGGAGGGCCCCACAAGCCCCATCCCGGCTGCAAGGGACGACACCAAAGGGCCCAGGACTCACTCCCCGAAGGGGCCTGACACAGCACGGTCGGAGGGCGACTGAGCAGGGTGTCCAGGCCAGGTATGACTCCCTTGACATACTGCAAGAGCACCGCTGAAGAGGGCCCCGCCGTGAAGACAGGTACCGCTGAAGAGGGCCCCGCCGTGCAGAAGAGCACCGCTGAAGAGGGCCCCGCCGTGAAGACAGGTACCGCTGAACAGGGCCCCGCCGTGAAGACAGGTACCGCTGAAGAGGGCCCCGCCGTGAAGACAGGTACCGCTGAAGAGGGCCCCGCCGTGAAGACCGGTACCGCTGAAGAGGTCCCCGCCGTGGAGACAGGTACCGCTGAACAGGTCCCCGCCGTGGAGACAGGTACCGCTGAACAGGGCCCCACCGTGGAGACAGGTACCGCTGAACAGGGCCCCGCCGTGGAGACAGGTACCGCTGAACAGGGCCCCGCCGTGAAGACAGGTACTGCTGAAGAGGGCCCCGCCGTGGAGACAGGTACCGCTGAAGAGGGCCCCGCCGTGCAGAAGAGCACCGCTGAAGAGGGCCCCGCCGTGGAGACAGGTACCGCTGAACAGGTCACCGCCGTGGAGACCGGTACCGCTGAAGAGGGCCCCGCCGTGAAGACAGGTACCGCTGAACAGGTCCCCGCCGTGGAGACAGGTACCGCTGAACAGGGCCCCGCCGTCTCAAGCACCGCTCCGCTGGGCCCTTCCTGTCAAGCACCGCTCCGCTGGGCCCCGCCGTCTCAAGCACCGCTCCGCTGGGCCCCGCCGTCTCAAGCACTGCTCCGCTGGGCCCCGCCGTCTCAAGCACCGCTCCGCTGGGCCCTTCCTGTCAAGCACCGCTCCGCTGGACATCGCCATGTCATGCACCGCTGCGCTGGGTCCCGCCGTCTCAGGCACTGTTTATGGTTCACTGTGCCCACCATGCCTCGTCCTTGACCAGTGGACTCTGTAATCCACCTGAGAGACTGTGGCTTTGCACTCCCCAGGATGGTACAGTGGGCAACCCACCCACTGTAGAGACATTGAGAGACTGTGGCTTTGCACTCCCCAGGATGGTACAGTGGGCAACCCACCCACTGCAGAGACTTGAGAGACTGAGGCTTTGCACTCCCCAGGATGGTACAGTGGGCAACCCACCCACTGTAGAGACATTGAGAGACTGTGGCTTTGCACTCCCCAGGATGGTCCAGTGGGCAACCCACCCACTGTAGAGACTTGAGAGACTGTGGCTTTGCACTCCCCAGGATGGTACAGTGGGCAACCCACCCACTGTAGAGACATTGAGAGACTGTGGCTTTGCACTCCCCAGGATGGTCCAGTGGGCAACCCACCCACTGTAGAGACTTGAGAGACTGTGGCTTTGCACTCCCCAGGATGGTCCAGTGGGCAACCCACCCACTGTAGAGACTTGAGAGACTGTGGCTTTGCACTCCCCAGGATGGTACAGTGGGCAACCCACCCACTGTAGAGACATTGAGAGACTGTGGCTTTGCACTCCCCAGGATGGTCCAGTGGGCAACCCACCCACTGTAGAGACTTGAGAGACTGTGGCTTTGCACTCCCCAGGATGGTACAGTGGGCAACCCACCCACTGCAGAGACTTGAGAGACTGTGGCTTTGCACTCCCCAGGATGGTACAGTGGGCATGGTGGCTCCTCGTGGATCTGGCGTCGTGGACTCATGTGGCTGTGGTGGCCCCCCCTTCCCTTCCCCCTGAGGTGCCTGTAGTTTTGACATCGGATGCCCCTGCAGTGTTCTCTCCAAAGGACTCAGGTCTCGTGTGTGGGCTTTGCCCTTGTTTCGCAGAACCTTGGCCCACGGACATGTTAGATTCGTAGGATGTGCAGGACTTGTTACTTCAGTAATACACTGATGTGTATATCTTTTTGGTTTTTGTAAATATTTTTCACGGTTGCTCAATTATTTCCAGGTGCTTTTTTTTAACATGAAAATTTATTCCAAATTTGGTTGTGTCATTGTATTTTTAAAGGGTGTTTGTGTGGTGTCACTGTGACTTCCTGCTCTGCATTGGTGTGTACATATTGGGGGGGTCGCATATGTGTATGCCCGTAACCTTTCTTCCTCCCCCCTCCCGTGTGTCGTAGGTGCAGTACTCACCGTTGACGTCTGCGCCGGAGTTCGTACTCGTGGTAGATGAGCAGGTAGACGAGAGCAGGTATGATGTTCAATTCGGGTTCCATGCTGTCCGGATTCCGCGTGGAGTGTCTCGAGGTGAGCGTTTTCCATTGGAAATGTCTGTTTCCGCCGTGTTTTTATCGGCGGTGCTCCCGCCCCGGAAAAGGTGGCGGATTGGTGGGTCGTGATAGGGTGGGCGGTACATTGTCTGCCGCCTGGCTGTTGGCGGTGACCGCCGCGCTGTTTGTTTGTTCCGCCGTGGCGGTCGGAGTGTTAATGCGGCGGGCTGTGTTGGCGGTTCCCGCCAGGGTCAGAATTGCATTTTTTTGACAGCCGGCCTGTTGGCGGGTTGGCCGCCGCTTTATCACCGACCGCCAGGGTCAGAATGACCCCCTTTATCTCTGTTTAGTAGTTGTAAAGTGCACAGAGTACTAACGCCATCAAAAACAAATTCAGCAAAAAAGTATGAGGAGGAAGGCAAAATGTTTGGGTGGGGGTGACCCGGCAGAAAGGGACATTTCCAACAATTACTAATTCCTGTACTTATAAGTGATTTTGTAAATCAGACCCTTTATGTTTTAGAGACTATAGCAAGGTAGGTATTAATTCACTGTTAAAACAGAAGACTGTGTTTGCAGAATTAGCCAAAAAAGTGTATAACGTTTGACCTGAAGCCTTAATGCAGCTAATGCAACTATTTTGCAGCATGAAATTGTGACGACAAAATTTCATTTATATACATTTTGTCAGCCTTTCACTGAATGTTCATGCTGAATCTAATTGAGTTGCCAAACGTTTTTGTAGTGTAACAAACAACATCTTTAAGAAAGATACAAGCTCTAGAGAACTCAAAATAAAACTGGGTCATGTGAAAAATAGACAAGATGGTCACAACAGTGTTAATGACCTTTCAAAGGAAGACCTGAGCTTTTGAGAGCGCATCCCCTGATGCTTACCCTGTTCCAAGTCTATGAACACAAATCTTGTATTTGTGTTGAATTCGTTTGTATGAATTTTGCAAAAGAGAAGCATGAAAATACCTTTCCGTATCTATCCTTTTGTTTATAGTGCAACATCCATTATGTGCCCAAAATAAAAAGTAATTTATAACATTGTAGATGAGTAGTTTTATAACTGTTATTTGTAGCTTTTCTAGGGATTAGTTCAATTCATTTTTATTTAATGTATATCAAGAACTTCTGCAATTGCCACTTTGGTTACAGGTACTCATAATCTCAGGAGGGTTTATCAAATATGACCTCCCATATAACCTTTCTAGCTAAACTCAACATTGGAACGATCTAAAGAAAACATCACAGATATTTCTTTAAAATGGGTCAAGATCATGTTTTTTATCAAATAGAGGTCACTGATGCTTGCAGCCAAATAAGCAAAAGTAACTTAACCAGACGTAAAACAAAAGTACCTCTTTTCATAAAAAACGAAGAGGACATTTGGTTGATGAAATTGTCGGAATGGATGAAGATGAAAACTTAAAACAAATAGTGACCCAATACCACTTCTTATGAACATAAAAACATGTACTAATCACAACCTAAATAGTCATTCTGGTGCAGTTACTTGAATGTCCACCCCGAAATGTATCTGGCACCTGCAGGATCATGGTTTGCAGTGCACAAAAGCCATTTTGCACTTTGCAAAAGACTTTCTGAGTTGTGAAATAGCTTTTGCAACCTTTTCTGTCTCATAAATAGCAAAGAGCTTATCGGACATATCAAAGCTTCTCTCTTCTTTTTGTCAGTTGTCATCACAAACTATTGAAATGTTACTTACAGTTAACTTGGGGGTGATAAACAATTTGCAAAGTGGAACTCAGTCCTGTGGAGCACGTTCCGCTTTTCAATTGTTGACTGGCAATCTCAGGGGAGCAGACAGTGGTCTAGGGAACTAATGCACCTCTCATGTCATATGAACATTTGCTGTGAAAAGAAGTCCCTGCTCCTTTAAGTGGAAAAAAAGCTGCTCCTTCTTTTATTGCATACATGCAATGAGTCAGGAGTATTTGTGACCTTATGCAAATGTATATTTTGAGATGTGATTCGTTTGTACATCCGTCCCAGTGCAAAGTGAACCCTGAGTCACAAACCAGTCTGTGTGCAAAAACACAGACCTTATTGTAGCTTGTCCTCCCAGCTGGAGCATTGTAATACTCTTGGGCGAGGACGTCGCCACCATGGTGGTGGTGTCCTCCCTGTGAGTTTGGTGGTCCCGCAGTGGAACCGCCAAACTCATAATAAAGCCCTTAGTCTTGAAAGTCAGACTGTCATGGCCTACACTGGGTCCATCAGTTTTTGAGGAGAAATGACTGTGGAGAATTTTCAGATGTGTGCATCATGGCTGAAATCTCACCATACCTGACGTGGACTAAATAGGATCTAAACATGCTGGCCACTCTCAAACTCTAAAGAACCAAATAGGATTGGAAGGAGCAAACCCCTTGAATATTAATAAAGCACTAGTTGAAAGATCTGGCCATGAGAATTAACTTTAACATGCAGAGGTGGCACTGTGACCTATCAAGCGTCCTGTCAAAATATCTTTAACAGTCACAAATGACAAAAGTGCAAATTAAATGCACCATAGTCTCTAACATTTGGAAACTGTAACATTGTGGATGTTTATTAGCATAAATTTGAAGATAATGGCTGTAACATTATGCACCTTTTGACCCACTCACTCCCATTTATGAAATCGAAGGATGTGAAATTATTTGACCTTTTGACCCCATTTCGTCACAGGATTTGCTGCTTGGGACCTCCCTAAACCACCTGTAGGTGTCACTTGAAGATATTTTGGAAAGCAAAGAATGGCATTTTGTACATCCAATTCAGAAGTACCCGTGAAGATCTTCTTTTTTTTATTTTTTTTATTTTTATGTATTAGCACTCAACAACTAGATACAATGTTTACATTTGACAGTAATTTGACTGCAAGCACGTGGGCATAAAGATGCACCTAAAAAGATAATTTTTAAGCATTCCATTTTTTTGTAGCTCTTATCACTTCTTGATTCCCTTCCTATATGCCTCAGCAAACAAACATTTGTTACCTCTAAAAATTTGTTTTGTATATAACATATAAGGTGGCTGATTATCTGAGAAAAAGTGACTCAGTCACTGTGTGGTAGGTTGACTGGAAATATGTTTTTTATATAATATATAGAGGCCAGATTATCTGAGGGAGAGTGACTCAGTCACTGTTTGGTATGTTGTAGATCGCAGGAAATATACTTGTGTGAATGTATGCTCCTCTTATTAGAACAGTTATGCTGCATAATATTATTCAAGTTTCCACAGATTTTCAAAGTACTGCATTCAGTTTTCATTTTCATTCATTTTAGCAACTATAGGAAAGTGCATATTGATGAAGTGTGAAATAATTTTCCTAGGAGAAAGCAAACATAATCACTCACTGTGAGGGAAGCAGGGAATTGGGGAGGGTTAATTAGAGGTTATCGATTGGTGCATATGTTGGAAAATGGTAGAACAGCATCAACAGTCACTGCAGATGGCCCTCCCCAAGAACTGACTGGGACCATCCAGATTAGCATTTTGATGATACTGTAGTGCAGTGGCATAAGAGATGCTTTTTATAGCTTTTCCTAGCCAGGATATTTCCACTCACTGTGGTAATGGAACACCATCACAAACCAGCTAGTTTTACTTAACTAGTGGTGTTTCATCATTTGATAAGATAATTCTGAGATGGGGATTCAGAGCTAAATATACTTAAACACAGATTCTGTCACCGTGGAGTATCTCATAGCATGGTTTTGTGGAATTTTGGGCAGCAAACCAGAAATGAACTACTCCAAAAGAGGGCTCTTACGAGTGTGGGAATTTTCTGGTTAGTGACCGCTGAAAGAAAAACTTTTAAGCTTGTCAGAAAAATTCTGAACTGTTAAAGATCAGAAGACTTTTCCTGTTGCCTGTCTCCTTAGATGAGGACTGAGGCATTGACCCCCCTACTCACTTGCGCTCAAGTATCAAACCAGTTGGCTTTCTATACTCCCAGGGGTATGAAGGACAAAAGAATGGCGCTTCAATAGAAGAACATAATGACCACTTGAAATTGGACTGCACTAAACTTGACTGGACGGAGTGCTTGAGCTTGCTTTCCCATGTCATTTGTCACCTAAACTGCAAGAAGCCCTCTTTGTCTAAAGGTTGTAAGACCAGAAGTAATATATCCTACTCCTGGAAAAAGTTGATAATTAGTCATTTCTTTATCTCTAGATGACCTGAACAAGGTGTTGAGGCTACCTGAATAAGATGCAAACTCAGCAGACCAGGTTTTGTGGTTATTTCTACTCAGAGGTTTTTCTTCTGAAGAAAAATGCTTCCACAAGATATGGCAGAGCAGATATACAGACTCATGAAGTTCTACCCAGCTACAGCATCAAGCCCTGCCCCTCTGGAAGATTTGAATCTCACAAAGAGTGACTTAGGGCCTTGATAGTGAGTTTGGCAGAAGAGGTATTATGTCACAAATGTGGCATGATGCCCAATCCATCTGATTGGAAGTGCATTATAGCCTATGGCACTTAAAAGGGTGTCCTCTTTGCCAAGCTCTAAATAAGGCTCCAAGTCCAAAGGCACAACTCAGTGGAAGAAAAAGTTGGCAGCAATCAGATGACTTTGGAAGATACGTTTTTTAGTTTGTCCCACTCAAAGTTTTAGGCACCAAAACATAAGGTTTCAGCTGGACTCTGAAAATAGAGTATTGAATTTTGTGAAGGCATATATTCTTTCTTCAATGGAGAATCTGGACTTAAATAAATAGACTAACTTAGATGGTCGCATTGTAACCTGCCTAGCTGACCCCCATTTCTTCATGGTTAGCCCAGTCAACCATAAACTTGATGCAGGGGTGGAAATCTCAAACAGGAAAACAGCTTTCATGTATTTTTGTTATTATACTAATGCAGTGTATCCCGGCTAGGTAATTCTATATTGTGCAATATGATATATTGTGGAGTATATGAAATTTTCATCCTAATTCTTCATAACATGATATGATTTTATGACAATCATTCTTGTGATAAATATTATCCTAATGTTAATTAGTTGATGAGTCCACAGTTTTGTGTGCAGGGGATGTTTCTGCAGAAAAGTGTACCAGTTATAGGCTGTATAGAGGCAACAATGTTAAATGGATAATTAATATCCATTGATACATTTATTAATAAACTTTCTGTCTAATAAGAGTAATTAATGTAAGAAGCATTATCACACTGAACAATGGTACGAGTTTTCTTTAAATAAAATGATTACATTGATTTATAAGTGAATTACACCTTTTGTCTATGCTGTCTAGGCGGCATTGATCATGGTAATTGTTTGGGTTGTTATCAGCCCAATTGGATTATTTTAATGAGACCTAGGTAAGGTAGCCACTACTTAGGATATTAAACATGGGACAAATAGTAGTACATTTCCTTTGAGAAAATCCTTTGATGCAGTTATAAACCAGCCCATGGTCCTTGAATGCTTGATCCCAGACAATTTGGGAAATTCTTACTTCTGTGTATGTGGCTTGTTTTCTAAATTATATTTTTAAGTTATGAATTGGTTGGAGAGGATATTATATATTTTGTTTAGATTTCAAAGTGCAGGTTCATTAGTGGCTCACCTGAATTACAGACCATGCAAAATGCAGGTAGAGATAACTGGTACTTGCATGTGAATGTTCACAGCAGACATAAAAAAAACTGTCATCCATATATATATTTTCACCGAGGAAAAAAAACAAAGGTTGAAGGGACGTTATAGTTAGGTTCACGCCTTACCCACGCAGAACCATAGAAATTCAGCAATTATAGCTTTGCTTATATTTATACTTATAATAAGAAAGTATGACTCATAGCCTGAAGTTACTTTCTGACAAGAGTTAGAGTTTCTTCAAATACATATAAGTATAACTGCTGAACATCTATGGTTTTGTATGGGTAAAACGTGAACCTAACTATAACATCCCTGTAACCTTTGTTTTTTTCTAGTGGATTTTTAAGCGTAAAGTAATATATGAATACTATAGGTTAGTACAACCACCGCCACACACAGCCAAAGGCTGTGTTCTGTGAGGTTTGGTCGCAGGGCCTGGGCCATGCGCTGTGGGGGTATGGTGTGTGAGGCTTTTTTTCTCTATTGGGCTCCAGATCCACGGGTGGAGACCCGAGGATCCGTGATTGATCCACATTCCTAGACAACTATCTCTTTTTCATTTAAAAACTCAAAAACTACTGAAAGGATTTACACCAAATTACAAAAAGAAATCTTTCTGGGCCAAGACGTAGCTTTCTGCCAAATGTGATGTAATTCCATTCAGCGTTTTGGGCTGTAGCTGTGTCTAAACTCCCTATGGTAAATTGCATTGGGAAAATGTGTTTTGGAACCCCCACCCTTTTTCTCAGCCCCCACTTGGGGGGGTGGGGGGGGTGGCTAACCCCAAAACCTTCCAGCCAGCAGCTGAAGTGGCCAGGACACTATTTTTGAAAATGTTGTGAAGATTCATCATACTGTGCCAAAGTTTTAGGCAAAAATGCTAACTATAACTATGCCTACTGGCTATGGAGATATGTGTTTCACACATATACAAAAGTTCCGCCCAACTTCCCTGGCCACTCGTGATGGCGGTACATGGAAGGGCGAGTCATGCCCGTAATATCAACACAACTCCTCTGTCACCTCTACAGAAAAAATGACTTTCTCTTCATTTTGCATCAAGATTTACATGTGACTTTGACCCCAATGCATTTCGGCGAAAGCCTTGTCTATTGAGGTTTGTGAAAGTACCTTTAAACAATACTATCAAGTTCATTAAACATTGACAAAAGACAACCATTCCACAGTCAGTACGTGTGACATGGCTTCCAATATGAAATGGTGAAGTTATATTTTGTATGCAGTTGAAGGCAACTTTAAAATTATGCTCATTTGAATGTGCTCCTACACTTTTGAATTAATGACGTTTAATATTATTGAACAATGTAATGTAAAGGACCCACATTGCAGCACCTTGCAGCTCCTGATAGGTGGCTTCACCATATCCAATGCAGGATGACACAAGAGCCTCAATTCCGAGCACCGTGCAGCCCCTGATTAGCAGTTTAATCAAATCCAGCATGGGATGATGCAAGAGCCTTAAATCGCAGAACCCTGCAAAGCGACACCGCCCCAGCTCGTCGGCTCATTGGACCCAACACAGCATGACGTAGAGCTACTCATCAGCTAGCACATCAAGGGCAGCAAGGACAAATGGTACAGCTCCCAGCAGGCCACCCATGGTCGCGTAACCTCCACTTACTCCATTGCTGCCAGCTGACTTGTCCCAGTCCGGCTCACCTAGATACCTGCAGTTGGTGCTTTGTGCCTTTTGGGACTTTTTTTAACCTAAACTTCTAAAAACACATAAAACCGTTTTTACTGATTGATTTTTTTATTTTTGCCATTTTATATATTAAAGTAGCCTCTATTTTTCTAAATTGGTTTGGCATCCTTTTTGTTTTCTGGTTTCACGTTATTACTGTTTGAGTAGTGCATAAATACTTTTACATTACCTTAAAGTTAAGCCTAACTGCTTTTGTGCCACGCCACCGGAGGGATAAGCACGAGTTAATTAATTGACTTTTGTGGTTCACCCTTACAAGGATTGGGAGTAATATTTAAAGTCATTTCTCTTCTCTTTTAATCAATGATTCAATTTCTTACACCATTGCATCTATTGTAATATGTAAATCCCCTAATAATGATTTAGGTGCTTTAATTGACAAAGTAGATATCTGCTGAAACAATTCAAATCCAGTGTCTGTAACAGTCATGTGCAGATGATATACCAATGCATGTGTGAATAATGAGAAAGGAGTAGGACTATAATTAGAAGCCGGTGCCTCTGTCCAACTGGTATGAAAAGTTAATAGCAACAAGACTATATAGCCTGTTGGAAATAACCACCACTTCCCTCCTCTTTCTGCTTCTATATCAACATATACAATTTGAAATTCCTCAGGAGCAGCATATGTAATATCCAGCACATTGTGCAGTTGACTGTCTTGTATATGAAAAATGGGTCAAGCTTCATATCTCGAAGGAGGTCATGGATCTCTATAGTATACATTGTTAGAAATATCACATTTAACAGCACAGACTGAAAAGATACAGGGTGATTAACCTTCGTTTGAACCCGACTTGACGAACATTAGAATGAAGATGATATGAAGTAGGATCAGCATTAACATGCCTTTATGTTAATTTGATTTCATCAGTAAAGGAGTCACACAATGCTGGATGTTTGTATATCTAAGGTTGAAAAATGGCACTGCTCTTACTCTTATAAGACGCCATTCTGCAAAAACTGAGGCTAAGCCTATGTCTTAGATTGGTCCTTGCTGTGCTTACTCTGTGTAATATGTCCTTGTGTCTTAAATTAGGATGTGCACATCTTAGGTTATGTGTTGAACCTTGGCCCAGATTTACTAATGTTCCACGCAATGCAGCACAGCATCCAAATTTACTGAGCTATTTACTGTGCTGTGTTGGGTAAATTGGGAAATGGAGCAAAGCCATATACATTAAGATAAGCCTTTTAATTGTCCTCTTCCGCACTGGCGGCGATCTATAAGATTGCCTTCCATGATGCGCATTGCAGAGGTCAGTGTGCCCTGTCTAGCATACTATTTGTATTGGAAGCATACCCTTGCAGTACAAATTCCAATGCCTACACAAAGATAAAAGTATCCAATGCACTGGATGTACGAGATGAACTAATTTTTAAGAAATTAAAGCATTTCTGCTTGTTAACACTTGCTTAATGGGGGTCTTCTTTGTGCACAGCTCAGGCCACCAACCTTCGTAGATGGGACTTTGTGTGAAAACCCATGGATATTTGCAGTGATCTGACTCAGTACCACTCTTTTGACACAAAGTAGCGAAAAACGCTATTTGCTTTAAAAAAAAAAACCTTTCCGAGAGAAAAAAACCTTTTGTGCTGGAAAGTAAATAGCAATGGATCAGGTCGCGTTAATTTGCGATGGTGAAAAGGATTAGTATATCTGTGCCTAAGTGTCTTAAATTAGCACTAGGAATGCTAACTTTATGAGTTTAGTTGTCAGAATACGGTCCTTTGTGTGAACTGTTTCAACTACTGCCTGGCCGTCCACACTGCATTTTTCACAAACCACTTCAATTGCTAAATTGTATTGTTTTTGTGAAATGTGCTGTTCACACATCCGCGCAATATTACTGACCAAGATACGCCGTACGCTGCACATTTTTCAAACTAATTAGTAAACTACTTCTTACTTCCTGCCTGTTCTTGCTTGGATAATTTATACTATGCAGTTATACCAGAAAACATTTTTCTGCTTTAATATATTAGATGGTAAGCCATCCTCACCCATACCCATCACACTTGCAGGCATCCGTTTTTAGAGTCATGTGATTGTCGTCGTACCGGAGGAAATGTTTAGGTTTTTGAATCACACCATTGCATATGAAAGTCCTGGCAAGAAAGTATGCCAGGCGAATCACAATTTAATAAAAAAAAAGTGTAGAAACCCCTGATATTTAATTTCAAACTTATCTCAAGTGAAGCATAGAAAAGCTAAAAATATCTCTTCACAGATTTCACACATTGAGATAGCTAAAGTAATCGAGTTCTGCTGAATACAGGGAGCCAGAATGATATGCTATTATAGACGCACTACTTCTGATGTAAATGTCTTACACCTGTTCTGGAGCGTTGCTCATTTCATTTCTTATTTAAGAAGCGCTGTTATAACTCAGGATGGAGTCCACATTGCAACCTTAATGCATTGATTGATTAAATTTAAGCCCACGTTGGAATGCAAAAGCGGTTATTCTGCTGATTAATGGACTTTATTTTTTAATTATTCTGTGTTTTCCTTACATCACATAATCACCATGAGAGTTTAACGTGTATTCTCTGTTAATAGAGGTAGGACATAGCTTCCTGCTTATACAGGAAGGAGTTCTATAAAGTTTGTTTTGAAAGGCAAGCATTTATTTCTTTTTTTCAAAAACCTGAGGGACAGACAAATTGTTTGCTTAAACATATTTGTCTATCAATCTTTGTCCTCCCCTTCTTTTGAGTGTCCATTTAGGATACAATGACACTGCTTGCTTTTGTTGCAGAAAGACACAAACGTTTAGTCATGTTAAAGAAATAAGTTATATAGGGATAATGGATGATTTGTGAAGCATGTGACATATGTGCATGTTTAGAATATTGGCCCCATCTACTACAGTTGGAGCACATACCTACCATACTGGGCTTTGAGGGGGATATTGCCTGCATAAATACCAGACCCGGCGACAACCAGAAGCGTCGGACTTATTTACTCCTGGTTAAATGCTTGACCAGCACGTGCATCCTGTCTGACACAGATAATGTGATCAGGGCTCAATTTATTGAGGGCTGTTCCTCCGCTAAACTTAGGGAACACAATCTTTAAGTCCCAGGAATGACCATGGCCAAAATGCTCACCATGGGCTGCTAGAAAGAACTCTCAAAAACCTGTCCTACACAAATGGAGGTGGCCCTCCAACGCCCCATCAAATCTTAACCTGTCAACGTGGTTGTAAAAGCGGGCTTCGACAAGAAGGCTACTTCAAATCATGCCACTGGGGTGGTGGCCACTATCGACACCAAGGTAATTGCCCAGCACAAGGTAAGAGGTGCTCTGTCTGCAGTAAATTCAACCACTTTTTTCAAAATCTGCTGTTCCACAGCGTCCCAGAAAGTGCAAAAGGCCAAATCTGTGAATGCTATGGACATTTCTGTAACCCAGGAAGATGAGGAGGCTATGGAGGATGATGACATAGATGGTGCAGTGCACATCATACATGCAATGCAACAGGAGGATACCTGTAGACAGTGCTCACCACACTGCATGGTCAGTGTTGGAAATGGCCATTTTTGCAGGGTTATCCCCAAACCTTTTGTCTTCTTTCTCCTATTTTTTTCTAATCTGTTTTTGCTGGTTTATTGTCTCTGCACACTTTACCATTGCAGATCGGTGCTAAAGTGCAAGTGCTCCCTGTGTAAATTGTATTGGTGATTGGTTTATCCATGATTGGCATATTTGATTTACTAGTAAGTCCCCAGTAAAGTGCATCATGTGTGCCCAGGACCTATAAATCAAATCCTTCTAGTGGGTCTGTAGCACTGATTGTGCCACCCCCATAAGTACCCCTGTAAACATCTCAGACATGCCTTTGCAGTATAGGTGTGTGCCATTGTAAACTGCCATGTCGACCTGCTGCCATGTCGACCTGGCAAGTGCACCCACTTTCCATGCCCAAACCTTCCCTTTTTGTACATGTAAGGCACCCCTAAGGTAAGCCTAAGACAGCCCCATGGGCAGAGTGCAGTGTATTTAAAAGGTAGAACATGTGCTAATGTGTTTAACATGTCCTGATAGTGAAATACTGCCAAATTTGTTTTTCACTATTGCAAGACCTATCTCTCTCATAGGTTAATATGTGAATTGCATTTGAATTCCTCTTAAGTGTAATCTCCCATTAGGAGCAGATAGAGATAGATTGTCAGCTTGAACATGCCACTTGTACAATGTAGGTATTTTCTTGCTTAACCATTCTGTGCCTCTGCTTGGCTGCTGAATCCATGTCTGGGTCCGACTGGCAGTTAGGCTGGTTTTGAATTCACTCTAGACAGTGACACAAAGGGAGCTGAGGTGTGTCCTGCATACCCTGATGGGTCTTCCTGGGCTTGGTGGGAGGGAGGGAGGGGATGACACCTGTATCTGAAAGGGCTGTGCCTGTCCTCACACATTGCAGTCTCTGACCCCCTGGAGTGCATCTGGAGCCAGGCCTGAGAACAGCAGGATCTTGTAAACAGAGAATTTCTCTTGAAATTTGCTTACTTGAAAGGCAGAAATGAGTTCAAGTAGTGGACCCTAAACCCCTGACTTTCAAAACCCTTTTGGATCAAGAGGAACCTCTGTCAAGGAGAAGAGGTGTGAGGAGGAGTGCTGCCCCTTTGCTATGTGTGCTTTGCTGAGTTGGCCTGCAGTTGCTGCTTCTGCTTAGGAGAGGGCAAAGATTGGACTTTGCTGTGTATCCTGCTTGTGAAGTTTCTACAAGGGCTTAAAATAGAGCCTCCTGTTGGAAGTCTCAGGGATATCAAAGACTTCAAATTAATCTGCCTACAGCACTGTGAACTCTGTGTTTTGTGCTGCAGCAGAAGAAAAACCACCCCTATGCCGTCAAGGATGCTGCTGCCTGCACAGTGACCGGACGGCACTGCACGGAGCCGTGCCCTGCTTTGCACTGCAACGCTGGTCTCACCGATGCCGCCACCTGACACCATCACCAAGCCACTGCTTGCACTGTGACCTGTGGGCCCTTCACGTTGCATCGCCTCACTTCACACCACAGCCTTGGTAACCCTCACGCTGCTCTACGCTGACAACCACGCACTGCCTGCACCGTGGTCTGAGGACACCTTTGGTGAGACACACAAACCACCATCCCACACTGCAGCCCCACTCCATCGGCGCCAGTGTCATAAACTCCAGCATTGTCAACAGACCCCCTTGCCTGCACCACGACCCGTGGGCAATGCCCAGGGCCTACCCCATGTCATACCGTAGCCTTGGGCCTACCGACAACAGCACTTCAGCAATATTGATGACACTGCCTGCACCACGACCTGGAGACACTGCACCTCGCACCGCCCCACTTCACACCACAGCCCTGGTCTCACGGACGCTGTCAACAAGCCGCTGCTTGCACTGTGACCTATGGCACCGCACGTCGCATTGTCCCGGTTCGCACCGCAGCCCCTAGGCTGACGCCAGCGATCCCGACTTCATCATCAGCGTGGAGTTTGATCTGAAATGCGCGTGACTTCAAGGGCCTAGCGACCCCTGCACTGACCTATGGAACCAACACCTGCCGATGCGAGCGACGATGCACTTCATATCTCATCATTAGAACCACAAAGCCCTGCATTTGCAAGGTACTGTTGGCGGGTCATCCCGACACTGTAGCTGGCCTTTGACCTTGTGGTCTACCTGAACTGTTAGATTTGTCATTCACGATGCCACAATACCTCAGGGAACTGTATTTTTAAGTAAATCTTGCAAAATTCGTATCTCTATTATTGTATGTTAGATTTTTCTAATTTTGGTCTGTTTTATACAGGTAAATATTGGCTAATTTTCTAAAACCAGTGTGCTGTCCCTTTGTAGTGTTTTCGCTGTATTACTCTGTGTTATGTGCAAATGCTTTACACATTGCCTCTGAGATAAGCCTGACTGCCTGTACCAAACTACCAGGAAGTGAGCAGGGGCTATCTTAGGTGTCTGACTCCCTTTTCCTGTCTAATAATGAGAGTCCCTACTTGGACAGGGGGCAAGTCACTGGAAGTAGAGACTCCCATTTCTAACAGTCATCGCTGGTCACCAAATTCCAGCTCTGATAGATACTGGGGCATCCATAAACATCTTGCCACAGATAGTCCTGCAGTTGTGTCTACAGCAACCACTACTCTGCCCCAATTTGATGCAGGTGTATGCTTTTCGCTCAACGTTGCCCCTCCCGCGTGTACGTTTACTAAGGATGTGACCCATGGACCCACACAAGCCAAAGTATTTGTCCTGAAAGGGGGCTCTGAATTGTTGATCAACTACCGCAAAGCAGAGCAGCTTCAACTGTGTTAACTCTTTCATTGTTGAAGCCCTGTTCAATGTGTTTAGACCATTGTTTATGGGCCTTGGCTGTCTTAAGGGCCGCACCATTCACCTTCATGTTGATAAGACAATGCAGCCTGTGGCACTGAGACATTGCTGAGTGGTTTTCCGCCTCCTCCCATTGGTGGAGGAAGAACAACAGAAACTGGAACAAGTGGATATCATTAAGAAAGTCGAAGGCCCCCTGCCATGGGCATCCCCAATAGTTGTGGCACAGAAACCCAAGCAACTGGGAGATGTTCCAAATTGTGTAGACCTGTGCCTGCCCACTGTGGCAATCAGACTTGAGTGACATTTGAAACCCACTTTTGACGATATTGTGGAAGAGGTCAGTGGTCTTAGTTGTTCTCAATCAGTCCTGAGGGCTGGATATCATCAGCTAATACTGGCCCCTGAGTCTAGAGCCATCACCACTTTGCCACACATGTTAGTTTGAGGATATAGAAACGCCTTAACTTTGGGGTGTCCTGTGTGGCTGAAGTGTTTCAAGACACCATCAGGGGGGTGCTAGCAGGGCTGCCAGGTATGTTCAATGTCAGCGATGACACTTTAGTACGTGCTTCCACACTTGACTAACATCTCTGGAGGCCGAGGGCAACATTCTGCGGGTTGTCTGAGAGTGGTCTTGCTCTTCATCGTGAGAAGTGTCCATTCCTTCAGCGTGAAATCTGTTTCTTTGGATACTATTTCTCAGAGGATGGGTTAATGCCTGACCCTGAGAAAGTCAGAGACGTCCAGCTGGCTTCTGCCCCAGTCAGTGTTACAGGGGTACACAGCTTCCTAGGTATGGTGAACTATTGTGGTAGATGAATTCAAAACATCACGCCAATCACTGGCCTGCTCAGGGAGGCGTTGAAAGTTAATGCTGTTTGGACATTAGGCCCTTACCAGGAACAAGTCTTTTTAAGTGACAAAACGGGCCCTATAAGAGCACACAACTTTGGCCTATTTTGATCCTTATCATGAGTCTGAGCCACCTGTGGATGCCAGGCCCACTGGTCTCAGGGAGGTACTGTCACAAAAGCAAAACAGTGGAGAATGGTCCCCTATTGCCTATGCCAGTAGAGCTCTGACGAACACAAGCTAGTCCCACACTGGAGAGGCCATAGACATTTTTTGGGGATGTCGCCATTTCCATATATATCGCTTTGGACATCCTCTTGTAGTCCACATAGACCACAAACCCCTGATACCTTTGTTCACTTGGTCCTCTTCCGATCCACCTCCAAGGATCGAGAAATGAATTCTCTAGCTGCAGCAATGCTGTTTTTCCGAGGAATGCCACCCAGGAACGCAGATCCCGGTCAGCTATTTAGCCAGACATACAAGACCAGTCACGAGTGGTGAGGTATCAGAAAAAAAGGAAGTGGAGGGATATGTAAAGTTGGTGGTGGAATGATCACTGGAAGAGATTGTGGATGATAGAAAGAAGGATGAGTGTCTCAGATCACTTTTGTCAGCTGCGATTTCTGAAAATTGGAAGACGGTGATGCAGGATTTGTCCCATCAACTGCTAAGGCAGGGCTGACTCTGCAGTCGCTGCATCACGTCCACCATGAGTTAGTGACTTCTATGGAAGGATGTCTTTTTCATTTAAGAGGGCCTAGGTTGGTGATTCCCAGATACTTACAGATACTGGTGGTGGATCTATCCCATGCTGTCCCCCAAGGCCTGGTCAAGACAAAATCCACATTTTGTTCAAAAGATTGTTCAACTTGATCATCAAGACCAGAAAAACAAACTGTGTAGCACTGTCTACTGTGCCAACCCACTAGACTCGCAGACCCGCCTGCTCCCATTATCACTGAAGACATCACTCCATTTCCATGGCACAAAGCAAGCACTGATTTTTGAAGTTTTTGCCTAACAGTTGGCACATGCTGGTCGTGATCGATGACCTTTCCAAATATCCTGAGGTGGAAATCGTTGATTCCTTGACCACCAGTCAGATTGCGCCCAAATTAGAAAAGATCATGGCTGCTGAGTGAGCTTTGTATGGACAATGGGCCTTCATTCTCCACTCAGGAGTTCGGACAGTATCCAAGATCAAGAGGCATTTCCCATCGGAACATCACTCCCAGGCAAATGGTGAGGCTGAACGTTTTATGAGGACGCTGAACACAGTGATATTGTTTGCATTGGCTGACCATCAGAATCTGGAATGTGCCCTGACCTCAATACTATGGAATACAGACTCACACCACATACCACAACAAGAGTACGTCCCAGCACCTTATGCTTGAATAGGATGATCAGTGGCACTATCCCTCACATCACGGGGACCTTGACATCCAGTAGAAAGTGCAAAATGGCAAAGAATCCATTTGTGGGTGACTTGGCCCTTGTCTAAGATCAATACCATGGGAGCAGATTTGGTTTACCATTTGAGATGGACCCATGGAAGGTCATCACTTTACGTGGAACAATTATCACAGCCGCAAGAGGTGGTTACCAGGAACATGGTTTTCTTTAAGAGATGCATGCTGGTGAGCCCTGCATCGGATGCCTATCAACTCTGTAACAGGTGAATGATAATGAAGGTGTGGAAGATTTGTTCTTTTTTTGTCCTCATAGTTAATTGGCGTGGGCTGACAATGGAGCGAGGTCATATTTCAAACCAACCTCATCTGATCAAAAAAGGTTAAGGTAGAGATCCTTCCTCTACTCCCAAGCCACACAAGAAAAAGATCATAACCAGCACCTCAATGCCTCTAGAGGCATCAGTTTACCTCAGAAGGGGGGCCTTGTAACACTCCTAATCATCGGACAACCCTACCTACAAACATCTAGAATTACCTGCCTCTTTGCCCAGTGTGCCCAAAATATATCCCTTTTCTTCGATGAAAAACCCTGTTCTAGTCCGCACAAGTTTGTAACTGAGCTTTTCCATTCTTGTACTGTTGGGGCCGAGGAGGAGATCCATTTTAAACAAATCTCACGGCGCAACAAGAATATGAACATTAACACAAATAACAAAGCTTTTTTTTTTTTTTTTTTAAAGGCTTTACATTTCAAGTCTACTCCCCTTCGCCTACTACTCCAAATATTATCAGGCTTACCTCAGTCCCCACACTTATCACTTGCTTGATTTCCTTACCCACATCTTGCCACAACCGACTTGGACACTGCCAAAACATATGAATGTCATCTGCTCTCTCCTCACCGCAACAAGGGCAAATCTTCTTATTCCTCCCAAGTAACCCTGTGCAAGGTAAACAGATTATATTTCTTTAAATATGCAGATTTCACCACATCCAATAACCTTGTCATTGATATTTGCCAGAGAGTGGTAACATCCAGTGGCAGAAAATCCTTTCCCCACTTCTTCTCAGGGAAAGGGGGCGATTCCTCCCCAGGTTCAATCAATATCCATTACTATAAAGCGACCTCCTTGCAAAGGGTATGTCTTTGTGACAGTATTTCCTCCCAAACGTTCTCCTCTTGCCCACACCCTTCCTTTGGTAACATACTCACCCAACTTGCCAATTGATAGTACTTGAATTTTGAGAGGGTGCCTCCTAGTCTGTCACTAAGTACCATCCCGAGCAGCAAAACATTGTTCTCCAGATACTGGCCCCACTTCTCCAACCCACTCTTCTTTAAGGGAATAGATCATATGTCCTGCAAGTTTTCCGGGGTACCTGGTGAACCACAGACTGGTGTCAATTTACTATAATAAGATATTCCTATTAATTTCTGGACCTGGAACCATACTTTACACGCCGCCCCCAAACACTTCAACCTTATCTTCTTGAAGAACTTCGGGTGGCCACATTTAAATTAAAAGTGCTTCCTGAAGATATCTGGTCATAGCCCTAAACGTTGCGGTAAAAGAGAGTCTCTCATTCAGTAAACTTCTCACATTTCTGACCTCAAAAGCTAAATAATACTTGTAGAAATCAGGACTCGCTAATCCTTTATTTCTCTTCCTCTTACATAGTTTTTGCCATGCAATGCGGGCCCCTTTCGATGATCACACAAATTAGGTTAATTCTCCTTGTAGCTTTTGAAACCAGGCCTGTTTAAATTCTAAGGGGATCGCATGAAACAGAAACGTAATTTTAGTTAAAAACCTTCTTCAAAATGTTCGACCTGAGAAAAAGAGAAAGAAAAAAAAGAAAGAAAGAAAAAAGACAGGCCTGCCCACACCCTTAAAAGTATCATGGTTGCAGCCAATGCCTTGTTGAAGTTAACCCAGGGGGATATCATCCAAATTAGCCTTAACCTGCACCCCCAAGTACCGTATTTTATTCTTTATCCGTGGGCTACTTTGAGTGGTGTTTCCGCACATTATCTATGTTTTTTGTTGGTTTACTGAATACCTAGATACCCTTCCAAATGCCCTTAAAGATGATAAATTGTTTGGTAATGAAACACCTAAATCCCTAGTAAATATCATTAAATCATCAGTGTAAAGAGCTACTTTCTTCTCCCACCACTTATATTGGAAAGGCAAAATGTTTTTATTCTGTCTAATCCTACTCGCAAGAGGCTCAATATAAAGATCAAATAACAAAGGGGAAAATGGGCAATCCTAACAGGTGCCCCGTGTAATACGGACTTGCTGAGAGAGCTTGCCATTAACCATCACATTAGCCACAGGGTTCTTATATAAAGACCTTATTGCCCTGGTAAAGATTTCCCCAAGCTTATACCGATCAAGAACCATGTACAAACAACACCAATTTACCCGGTCAAATGCCTTGGCGGCATCAAAAGTGAGCACCGCCAACGGTAAATTCTCCTGGGTAGCCAGATCGATAGCCCCCAAGAAATCATGTGTTAATTCAAAGAGTTGTCTACCTTTAATAAAACCTTTCTGGTCCTGATGAACCAATGAGGCAACCACAGTCTCTAATCTTTTAGATAGTATATGTGTAAAAATCTTGTAATCTGAATTTAATAGTGAAATTGGTCGGTAAGAATCACAATATGATGGATTTCTTTTTTTTAAAAAAATCAGAGTTATAGTTGCCTTATCCCAGGAGTTAGGCAAATCTACACCCTCAATAAAGATAATATTGAGTAATTCATGTAAAAACTGGGCTGGTTCATCCTTAAGTAAAACAAAGGTCATTAGGCAAGGTATCCGGTCCTGAAGCTTTACCCCTTTTTAAACTCGTAATGGCCTCATTCAATTCCCTTATATCTATCTGGACACCCAGCTTATACTGTATATCTTCATCTAAACAGGAAATTGGACATTTGTCCAAAACATCTTGGATTTGTTCCCTTGTAGCCTCTGAATCCTCTGTATATAAATCCTGATGAAAAGGCCAGCTCTATTTCATCATCTCTAAGATACAAGTGCCCTGTGCCTTTAATAATAATTGATGTAGTTTTGTTTCTGGTTCACTCTACTTTTGCTTTCCAGGCCAAAAGCTTATCACACCCTTACCCATATTCATATTGGGCGAACCTACTACTCCTCCATTTCCTTCTGATCTTTGTCTCCAAGAGGCAATCTAAACCAGCTTTATCTTTCCTTATCTGGTCCTCCAAAACTAATGTTGACTGATCAACTGGGCCATGTGCCGTATTTTGTAAATTCTGTATCTCCATCTCCAACGTTTTATCTGGATTTTCTCTTCTTTGTGCCTATACATTTCCATACTAGTCAGCTGACCCCTTATATACGCTTTATAGGTATCCCAGACTTTGTGAATAGTGGTAGACCCATAATTTAAATTAAAAAACAAACCTTAGTATCCTGCTTTAGTTTATCAATAGCCCACTCCTCCAGAAGCAAGGCACGATTTACCGTCCACCTTAAATTAACAAATGGTTTATCGAACAAGAAATAGAGCCTCACCGCCAAATGATCAGACCGATATTCCGGGGCATGTTTGACATCAATCACTTTTCCACAGAGATTCCTACCCACTAAAAAGAAAAAATCAGTCCTTGAATAGTGCCCATATTTTTTATTGTGAAAAGTGAATCTTGGTCCCTTACTGCCTTTCCATCTCCAAATATCCACTAAATCCAGATCCTCCGTCACCCGCTTCACCCAAATTCTTGTCTTGGGGGTATTTGCTGTGTTTCTTGTAGTTGATTTATCCAGATTTGGGTCTAGGAGGACATTAAAATCCCCCCCCCCCATCCCCAAAACACAATCAGGTGCCTAAAGTCTAAAAGCTGATTGTGGTGCTCCTGAAGGGGGTCTAGATCATCTATATTGGGGCTATACCTGCAAACGTTAACCAAGACCCGTATACATTAGCTTCTACCACCAACCACTGCCCTCTTGAGTCTACGCTAAACTTACCCAGCTCTACTTTAAGTTTTTTTTTAAAGAGAATCACAACCCCTTTAACTGTATAGGGCTGGTTGGTACTAACACAGTAAGCCACCCATGGTAATTGCTTTAAAATGCTACCCCATTCCTCTTGTGTCAAGCTAGTCTCCTGGAGGATCACCACCTCCTCTTCAAGCAACCTCATAAATTAAAGAATCTTCTGTCTACGCCCCCTAACCCTGAGACCATTTCCGTTTCAGGATAAAACCTTCAGCTGAATTAGGCCCATGTTATACGTTTCAAAAACCTGTGCCCCAATTCCCTAGACAAATTCTATCGAAAACTAAACATTATGAGGACTATTTTTATAAATTTCTCCCACATGGTCCCACACCCTGTGATTTCACAACCTCCCTTGAGTGCCCCAAACCCCCTACCTCCCCAGGGAACCCTCCCTATTCTCACTGGGATAATCCTAACATTAGCTCTGATGAGCTCACTCAACTCCGGGCAGCTAAAAGTCAAAAGAAAAAGCAAGAAAACAAATCTAGCGAGCTGCTTTCATTTGCTCCAAGAAGGTGCGGACTTCATTTGGATCCCTATTGTTGTGCATCTTGTTATCCCACATAATTCCAAGTGCAGCTGGGAATCGAAGCTGTACACTCGCCCCCATGGACCTGAGCTCCTGCATATATCTCCACAGCTCCCACTGCCTGTCTTGTGTTGCCCTAGATATATCTGATCTAATGCGAAAGGTCCAATCTCCCTTACAAAAGCTATTCACTTTGAGATTCTCTAGCCAGACTTCTCCTTAATAGAGTAGGAACCGAAGTTGACCAAAATCTTCATTGGGTTTTACCTAGCTGGATTTTTCTTGAAGGGGTCCCAATCCACCCTCAGGATATCTTCCTCCACCGCCGGGATTGACTCCTTGATTAGTGCTACTACAAATCGCTTAATGTCGTCCCCCTCTTCACCTTCATGAACACTTAACAACTGAATGTTTTTCCTTCTCATGTTATTTTCCAGGGGCTCAAGCGTCTCTTGTGTGGCCTTTTCATCTATTCTTAACTGCTGTATTTCTTGTTTATTCGAGATTACTCATTTATCAAGATGTGCAAGTGCAACCTCCATATTCCCCACCCTCTCCATCAACATACCTATTTTATTTTCCATTATCACACAAGTTTCTTAAATTTTTTCCTGGTTGCTCTCGGAAATCTCAAATCTCCCTTTTCTGTCCTCCTTTAATGATAGCAAAAGACTCATGTCCATTTGGGACTCCTGGCTCAAAGGCTGGGGTGTCAGGAGTGCAGGCACCTGCTCCTCCACTACGTTTATCAGAGACTCGGTCTGGCTCTGTGCCATCCGACCCCCTATTGAGGTGACAGGCACTTTACCTTTATAGTTCCCATTATAGTTCTTATGGCCTGCCCTCTACGGGCTGAACTCCCTGTCTGAACTGAGGTATCCACAAAGTTTTCAGCCTTTAATAGGGGGGCTTAAAAAAAGGATGTAGTAAGGGGTGGCTTGGGGGTCTTAGAGTCTCCTCGATTAAGGACTTTATCGGTGGGAGGAAAAAAATCTACCTGTTTTCCCTTGATTCTTTCTGACCGATTTCAGTGGCCTAAGAGGGAACAAAATTATTTGTGCCATTATCTTTATCACCTTGTCTCTCTCTGACAGCAACACCCCTTTTCTCATTATAACCCTCTGTAAGTTCGCACCCTGCAATTCAACTGAGGAGCCTTGTTTTGCCAGCCCCCTCACCAATGTATTTTGATATCCCTCTATAGTTTTGAGTTGTTTACCTCAAGCCAAAGAGGTAGATGGGGGCAAGAAAGCCTGTGTAGTTCAAGTTGGCGTCAAGTACTGTGCGCACCCCCCCCCCCACCCCCCCCCCCAGCCAGTCATCATGGATAGCCTCCAAAGGCTCATTCCTCACTTCAACAAACCTGAAGGTCTCCAGCGGCACCTCTGGGACTGCGAAAGTCAATCTGGACCAAAAAAAACACCTCCCACGATCAAGGCCCCACGCCACGTCTGCCCACACTCCAACACTGCGATCCGGGTTCACCTCCTCCTGCGAGCAGGCTGACGGGCTCTCAGACGGATCTCTGCACATCGGCTCCCAGGCTTGTGATTAGCGTCCGCCTCCTCGCACGGGCAGGCTTGCGGCCGCGGCTCCCAACCAACGACCCGCGTCCTCCTCCTCACACGGTCCGACGCGATCAAGCTGCCGAGCCCCCGCACCAGCTCCTACCCCAAAGAAAAGAGGCCCCCCTCAGGATCATCTCTTATACGCAGCAGGTATTTTTTCACGATTTTAAGGTGGAATTTCCATCAATTATCTAGTGTGCACCGCCCGGGCTCCGTGAGCTTGTAACCAGTCTGCTCAGCCGGCCGCCATGTTCCCTCCCCATCTGCCGGTGTGGAAGATTTGTTGCTGAATTCTATGGGAAGGCCTCCTAGGGTCTCCACAGAACTTTTAAATGACTCCAGTAGTCAGAATCCCATGCATTGATTTCCTAGCCTTTGGGAGTACAATATTGGTGGTACCATAGGCAAGGGTGTCTGTGGAGGAGATGAACAACCAATCAACAAAGCTGCATGAGGACACCCGGGTGGTTCATCGGAAGGGGATGGCGAGGTACCATCTCGAGCCACATCCTCTGGGCTCCACAAGATTACAGGATTTTGAAGCAAATTGAAGTTTGGCTAGACTGGTAGCTGTCCCACACTGCAATCAGAGTCCTGATGTTGGGACTGAGACGTCACTTCCTGAATTCATGTTGTGTTCTTTTAGTTGTTTTAAAAAAAAAAAAAAAAATTAACATGTTCTCTGCTGTTGTATTTTGTTTTGACAAGGTTGAGGAAGAATGTTTCATTGGGACAAGAATTGTCCAATTCTGTTGTAAGTGTAAAGTGTATCGGCTCAAGACCCCTCAGCACGGACTAGCTCATGGTTCCAAGTTAATAAATAAAGGGGAGGCCACACTTCATGGAGAGAGAGAGAGACACACACACACACCTTTACACACACACCTTTACACACACACCTTTACACACACACCTTTACACACACACCTTTACACACACACCTTTACACACACACCTTTACACACTCCTTTACACAGACACCTTTTACACACCTTTACACACCTTGCCAAACTTCGATAAGTGACCTGCGTAGCGGCTCTGCCTATGCTGAGCTCCTAGCCAATGATCAGTCCTGAAATCTGGGAACAACATCTTTAATGTGTGTGTCTCTTTCTCTCTCTCTCTCTATATACATGTTATCTGAACCTCTATATCCCTCTCTCCCTATCTCTCTATGTATCTATTTCTATCTCTCTAACTCTCTCTAAATATAGACATACACACACACACACGTTGTGTTCACCCCATTTGCCTTGATTCCCTCCTCAAGCCGGTGCACTGGGGATAGTGTTACATAACTTTTGTTTGGGACAGAGGAAGAAAGATATACAAGTCAGACTATCTATTGGAAAAAACATTTTTTGTATTCTTAATAACTTAGGGGCAGTTTTACGTATTAGCACAAACTTTTTCTTTAATAAAAAAAAAATATCCAATTGAGGTTCTTCATGGCACGTTTTGTGCAGACAAGTGGGGGCCTAAAAGTAGGGTGCACCCTAAAAGTGACATTTCCTTTTACCTTCCATGGAATAAGTTGCTCCTCAATGCTTAATAAGGATTTAAATTTAAATGGAATTACTCCAAACATGCAATTAGTACTTTACTCCAGGAAGTGCCTCCACTTGTATTGGTGCAAATCCGTTCAGTAGTTTAAAAAAAAAAAAACAGTTTAAAAAGTGTTTCAGTCAAGGCATGAGGAGGTTAAATTTAAGCAGATTTGTGAATCCAAATAGGATTCACAAACTAAATTAAAAAAATAAAGGCACTCCATTGGACTAGGGAGATTTCTGTTCTGTTGTGCATTGTGGATTCACAAAATATGCTGTCGATTTGAGAATTAGCCACACTCTAATTGGCTGGCAATCACAGGAAATGTTCTGTTGTGGCTGCTATTATTTAACAGTGCACAGGGCTCTGTGCGAAGAATAGTGAAAAGAAAAAAGGCACTGGGGATATGGTAAACCTATCCTAAAGTTCAGGACTATCTGGGTGTGAGAGGGGAAACTGGATCTCCTCTGTCAAAATAAGTATAAAAAAAAAGTTTTGTATCACAGGATTCATGAATTCTTTGTTGGATTCACAAATCCTTTCCCCTTCCAGAAACACATGGACGCTCCACGGCCTCAGGATTTGCAAAGCAATTATGGATTAGCGAATCCTGTAAATAAATTTAAAAAAAAGTTGTATCTGCACTACTGCTATGTTTGGCCAATAGCCACCTGTGAGGGTTGACTGCTGCTATAGGTCGGAGCATAGCATGGCCTGGCCTTGGCAAGGCACTGCAGCTGATACCACTGCTTGGCCATGAGCTATCTGCAGCAGGAATTTGGCTGCCTACGGAGAGCTGAATGCAGGGCCTGACTGGATGCCTGGCCATGTGGCCAACCATGCTGAGTATGGCCGGTGCACAGAGGTATTGTGCACAGGGCCCAGAGGTTCCCGAAGGCCTAGCGCAATTAGGTGTGCAGCCCACTGACAATATGCTGACAACGTTTTTCCCCACTGGGGGAAGTTCTGCAAGTATGTTCTCAAACCTAAAAGATCAAAGCACTTTCATAAATTCCATAAGCTTCCATCGTCCATGGCTTATTCCAGGATGCCCATAAACCCAATATTGATGCTAAAAACATATTACATGAAGAATCTGTCTATAAGAAAACTGAAAAATTATTACTAGACCTATTCTGAAAAAAAAAAATATACTTCAGATTCCAACAGCTCGAAGAAATGTATAGTCTGCAATAAACTAAGCGCTACTACAAGGAACTGCTATTAGAAATATGAGAGCACCTTAAAATATGAAACTGTTGCTCCATGTATAGTAAGTATCTAGCCCACATGCTACACATAAACCCTGACTTGTCTCCTAGTTTATTAATATCATTGCCATCAGGGAAGGGGCAGGAATGTTTTTCAGTTCATGTTTAAAACTCTTACTGTTAGCAAATAATCTCAATGTAACCATGTAATCTGATGTGCTAAAATTAAACAAGTATCTGTATTAAGGAACTACACTTCTTTTAATTTTGAAGGTACCGTATCATATTCTAACAATTCTAACATGATCTTTGTTGTACGATTTACATGCCAAATATTTATAATGTTTGTGCATGTGCTGTTAGACACAGCTATCCCTTGACTTTGCTGTCCATGTTAATTTGTTGTCTTGTCCACCTCTACAGAGTAGAAGGTGGGTGAGATATGGTAAAAACACCAGCACCAGGATTAACAGGTTTGGAAAAATGAAAAGAAAAAACTCAGTTATATGAACTTTTTGAGAACCAATAGATGCTACAGGTTTAAGATACTAAAATAGTTGTGCAGCATCCTGTCTCTACAAATAACAGGTTTGTAGGGTGTGGTATGTAGCTACTGGCGCATTTTGGAGCACACCAACATAGATACACTAAAGTATGATATGGTAGCCTGCTGTCATTCACAGACTGGGAACTTTTGTGGCCAATTCACTGGAAAATGTGCAGTTACATGTAGTTTTACTGATAAAACTATATACAATGTACAAACGACAATGTGTGGAAATGGGATTTCAGCAATATTTTATAATTTGTGCATCACTAACTGTTTCAACTTGTTTTGATCCTATTCAGATATTTGTTTTCCTAACACTTCTGGTTTACAAAAAAAATTTGCTTTCCTAATTCCTGATATATTTTAAAACATTTGTAGAGTGCATACTGAAGGTGTTTAAATGTTATGTGTAATAAAAAGAAAACTGACATCCTACAGCAGTGGTTCTTAACCTTTTGACTTCTGTGGACCCCTACTGAATCATTACTGGAGCCCCAGTACCTCCTTTGAATCATTATTGTAATCGCGGGACCCCCTCATTGAATCAGCCCAATAAGCATTTACGATGATATGAACTGCAAAAGAGTACACCAAAAATACTGAGACAAGCATTCATCAAACAAACAATGCAATATTTTATTTAATTTACGAATATCTCAAATCACAATTTAAATTTTTGCAAGGAGGTTGAAGCTTTTCAAAACTTATTTAAGGCCACTCATCTTCCATACAATATTCTGTTCAATCTATATCCACTGCTCCCACTAGGAACCTGGAAAATACAAACTTAATTTTTAGTCTCCTATTTCAAATTCTTCACATTTCCAAAATGGATGACCTTATTTAATTTGACATGTTTCCTTTTTATTTACATACTCTTTATTAATCTGTTCATTTTATTAAATTTTCTTAGCAGTGGTGGACCCCTTAAGAAGACTTCGTAGGCTCCCAAGGTCACCAGACTACAGCTTAAGAACCACTATTATACAGCCTTTCATTTCACTTGCTGTACCAAAGCACAATTATCAGATTGTTTACCTTACAAACTCCTCTAACTTTGCAGTCGGAGAAAGAAAAGTAAACACATATCTCAATGAGTAAACTAAGCAGCAATTTGTAAAAAGACATAAGCTGACATGTGACCTCTGTCTTTGAATGGAGAACAAATGCGACAAGCTAAAAACAAATTTAGAAAGGCAGCCTTATTGTTCTTTCACTTTCATAATGAACAGAACTCATGTTCTTTGCCAACTCTCTCTCTCTCGTGCAGAACAGGCCGGTAGGCAGTAAAAATAGCTTGCCCTGTTAAAAATCGATTAGTCGTAGCAAGTGGCCAAGTAGATATTAAGTATTTTCCTGGGGCTGCTTTCTTCCCTCTCACCCCGTAGCGCTTTGATGGTGGTGGCCCATGAACTGAGTAGAACTCTAATCCTTTTTTAATTTTATAACAAAAACTCTTTGCTTCTCCTTCCCTCCTGACAATATCAAGTTTCCTCACATACATTTCCCCCTAGGCCCCATTTTTAAGTGAACTTTTGGGGATATCCTCGTGCCTTATATACCAACTCCTTTGCTCACATGCAACAATCGGTGTTGGACATCTACAGCTCCAGCACTGGGATGGATGTGCCTCCACAGAAATAGACTGTGTTCCTTCTGACTACTGTTAAAACAACAATACAAAAGAGTAGTGCATAGCTCGCTATTTTCTGCTCTCTCCAAATACCCAATGTCACGGGGTGTGGCTTATGTTCTATAGTTTCCCATATGGTCATATCTGTCTGTTGTCTCACTCCCTTTCAGCATTCCTGGTCCCACGGGTATCCCCAAATGGTATGTAATAGTGTCCTCTTCTGGTTAATGCCCACCAAACAACTATCGTTATCCATTCTTTCCAGTTAATATAATCTAATTCTAGTTGACTTTGCCTAGTGTAGTATTTTCATTTGGACCAAGCAAAACCCAGCCTTCATGGCTAACTCCTTTGAGTATCTACAAACCGCTCCCCATTCCAGGTCCTCTAATCTACCCAGATCTTGCTCAAATTTGTCTTAATTTTGTGAGCTGTGTCTGACTATTGCTTAGTAAGGTAGTCTATATCTTTGAGACTGTATGTTCATTCAAGACTGCTCCCAGTATTCTATATTATAATGAAGTTCCTTCAACCACCATGTGCAGCAACTATTGTATTAAAAAAAAGAGCATGGTTCACCCATAGAAAGTGATGTTCCATAAGTCCCCCATCTTTGAGATACCCAAGAAGTCTCATTTTGTGTGGCCCTCAATGACCTACAGATCTATAAAGATACCCAAGTCTCAGGTAGGAGTCTCCAACATCAGTTTACCTCACCAACCCAATTGCTCATATCTTGATCACATTGGCTGTCAGGGTGGCATAAGCAATATGGCGACTGTTACAGTATATTAGTCTGCTGTAGCCTTTTTCAGCCGTTGCTCTTCTATCTGCCAAGAGCAAGGGCTCTTGTGAGGCAAATGCCCATTCAGTTGCCACCAGTAATTAGATGTCCAAAAGTACAATTGTAAACTTGGTAAGGTGATGTCCCCTTTATGCGACTTAGTTGTGTATTTAGCAATATCCGTGGGATACCTCAATCCCATAATACGACCGTGAAAAAAACGCTCTGGGGCTTCAAATGGTGTATTTTTCAAAATATATATATATTTGAATAAATAAACATTTGGGTAGAGTAATCATTTTTGTATAGGGCTGCTTTGACCAATAATGTTAGAGGGAGATGTCCCAGTGACCAAGATACATTTTCTTTTCTTTTAGGATTGTACCCAAATTGTGACTGCAGAAATTCAGTTTTGATAAATGGGTATTAAAAATAAAACGCTGACAAAAATATCTGACAAACTGGGAAGTGTATAGAGTTTCTGCTTCGGGCCTTTATATAATTTGATGAAAGCAAATGGACAAAGGTTTTCACAGGTTTATTTGGGCCCATGACCAGATGAAAAGAGGAAATGCCTACTTTATAAAGTTGCCCGTTCAATATCTTCTCAATAAAGATGATGAATAAATAGTTACAGCCCCTTCTCTCACAAGTGCCGTGGGAGAGCTTAAACTAGCGCAAACACTACTGGTGGCTCGTGGCCGTTTTGAAAATCCGGCGAGAGTAATCTTAAATACATCTTCAAATCACATCGATACAAGTTGGGGGAGAAAGTGAGGGGGAGAATGTCTCTAAGGTGTACTTTATTTAGCTAACTTTTCCCGTTCATCCGGGTTAGATATTGTATGCAGGATACGTCAGACTGTTCAGGAGCTGTTCCTGGGAACCACAACTCAAAAATCTGTTGGTTTGCATTTCTGTCGAAGTAAAACTGCTCATTTCTAGCAACAAATCAGCTTTTTCTTTTTTAACATTGGATGCATTGTGCTTCTACACATAACTTGCGTTTACTTTACGGAGAGAGTAAAATCGAAGTTAATTAGCTCGGTGGTTTCCAACCTGTGGTCCGGAGACCCCTGGGGGTCCGCAAAGCCTCCTCAGGGGGTCCACCACTGCTTGGTTAGTTGAGGATCTCCAAGATTAGGTCCCCATCTTTTAATACTGACTCAGTAGGGGGTCCCCCGATTCTAATAATGATTCAGTGGTGGTCTCTGTGATCCAGTATTGATAAAGTAGGGGGCCTTAGAAATCAAAAGGTTGGGAACCACTGAATTAGCTAATACAACAGCTTTGCTTTTAAAGCAATTATTGCTTAAAATGACCTTTCTCTGAGAGAGCGAAAATTGAACTTTTTATTTTTAAAAGTATGCTTTCTTTTAGTTTAACGTGGGAATTAATGGTTGAATCGAAGAGATGTTATTTTTGCTATTGATGGAAAACGTAACCGTGTAATAGTGTGTATATGAAACCGATTCTACTATATTTCAACGGAAGTATCGACAGCAATATCATTATGCCTCCTTTTATTGTAGTACATTAGAGCTTCTTTCCTTGGAAGAACAGGGTCTGTGGCTCATTTTAATGCCCTTTTTACAGTGAGCACATACCTGGCAATTATTGCACTTTAGTCAGATAGCATAATTATAGTGTAATAGCTGGTAATTAAGTGGCAATGAACGACATGCAGTCCAAGTGAGGCAATTAGATGCAGAGGTTTTCTGACTTATAATATTAAAAGCATTAGAAAAGTTTCAAAGCCGTCTTATCTCTGTTCTCAAGTACGTCTGTTCGTTATGTTTTTTTACCAGGTTGAAAGTATTTTCCTGAAACATTCACTTCTTTGGCGCTCTATGTTCATAGTTTTGATACAGATTAATGACATTTGTAAAAATGGAAATCCTGTTATTTGTTGGTCAAGTTCTACTACACCGGAGAAGGAAGGCTCTAGACCGAGAAGGAAGCAAACAAAATCCGCTTGATTGCATTCAAATCACTAAACATCGGCTAGTTCAGTGTTTTATGTTTGTTTACTAAGTACTGAGCTGGCAAGTGGTGGGTTCCAGTCTATTTCTGTTGGGGAATGAGGTGGGACAGCTTGCGTTGGGGACCAGGGGATGGACAGTCGAGAATGTTTATTTAAAATTTGATATGGTTGAAGGTAAATGTTAATTTTCGAACATGGATTGGACAAGAGGATTCAAAGATTCCATTTGTCTCCTGATTTTGTTCTTCCTGAATTCCATAAAGACGTTTTCCCATGTGAAAATGTGTAGACAGGGAAGATCATAAAGTGTAGCCTTGCGTGTGTAGAGTTGGCACAAGGATGGAGACCGACTACTAACACCCTAAGGCATCCTATGCCTGTCACCTTTGTTTCCAGATTAGACGCATTGTAGACTAGTCCAAAAGAAAGACTACTATGCTTTGATTTAAGACCCTCACCCATTTTTTTAATTACATGTTTCATCATACGGTCCTTTTAAACCAGTATGGGCTTGGCTGTGTTCCCAGGAGCAATTTTGATATTGTGGGTTGGGGATAAATTTGTTATTCAGGGGCACCCCAGTTTCCTTTTAGTATTGGGTACCATAGGTATGTCCTAAAAGTAATTAAAAAGTGTTTAATGGGAACTAACACCCTTTACACCTTCTTCTTGTCAATATGTTTCAGTCCCTCGGGTATGTACAAAGCTGATGGTAGTGTTTGAAGCCCAGCTTTACATTTCCAGGATACATGTATTCCCGTACCGAGCTGGCTTTCTGTTGTCTGTCACACACTACTTGCAGACATCTGTATCCATGCTAGTAGTAGTAGGAAGGGATACCTTTAATCACCATATTAAAAGTGACAGTTATCCCGCCCCCCGGAAGTAACGTCATTTCCGGTGGCTGGGACTTCCGGTGTCCCTGAAAGCCCTCCCCGGAAGTGACGTGGGTGCATGGGGGTGCCACGTGGTCTGTGACCTCATGGTGTTGCAGAATAGAGCCCATCCTTTTTTAAATGTTGCATATAAGGAGCTGGTTAGAACCGGCTGTCAAACCGTGAACCAATGTTGAAACAGCTTGTCAAGGCGCCATGAAGAGATACAATCCGATCACCAGAAAAGCCGCCTCCTCAGGGGCCCTGAACACTATTGGTAGATATTACCGCACCCTAACACCTCTTACGATGGATGAGAATGCACAACAGGCTGTCCCTGACGCCCAGGATACAGATGTTACCGGTTTTCAAGAGGCACTTTGCCAGAGGCTTGAAAAGCTCAACCTCAAGGATGTGTCGACCATGATATCCCCTATTAAGGGGGCCAGCAGTGACAGCGATGCCTCGAAAGATGAATTAAGTGTTGCATCGAACTTCATCGACATTGAAGATGTTGAAGAATGTGTAGCACCCCCGAATTTGCCCATCTACGAAGACATGGGATTCCAGGAGGACCCCGAGTCAGAGGCCGTTGTTGTACAGCCGTCAGTTGTAAGCTCCGACGATGTTTCTACCCCGATGGACCTCTGCGACTCCCAAGATTTCAGAGGAGCCTCTGAGTGTGGCGAGAATGTTGAGGTTAGTAAAGACATTTTCTTCTTTTTTTTATTTTTATGCATGTATACTCTGGTGTCATACTTTTAACTAATAATGTGTCTTGTGCTTTCTGTTTGAACCCTAGAAAGCAACCTCTAGAACGGTCCGCGCCAAAGGTTAACGCCGTAAATTTTTACTGCTTATGCTGTTCCAGACAGTCTGAAAGTATTACAAGCCAGAACAAAGAGCCTCGTAAGAAATGTGTTTGCACCTACACTAGCTGCGATTTTGAAAAGGAAACTCCGGGCGTTCCCTATGACGCCATATGGCCAGTTAAAGGTTTTGCAGCGACCGTTGTGAACACGTGTGTTAAACGGGATTATTATGACCTTTGTTATGGGCATAAAATTAATGAACCTCAGCAGGAGGCTCACGAGTGTCTATACGAGGCGTACACTGCAAGAACAATTCGCCACATTTGTAGCCGGCTAGACCCTCAGCGTGTATATAATTTGTTAAGGGTGGTGTACGGGCTGTCAGCTGTGAAGAAAAGTGTCCACGGTGATATGATTAAGGTCTTGGCTGCGGCTGTCAATGAGATCCGATACGCTGCTGAGCCCTGCTCAAAACTCGACCGTATGCACGGGATGTGTTCCCACTTGGACAAAAGTATGATTGAAAGGGTTATAGAAAGACGAATGTGTGACATTTATTATAAAAACCGAAGAATGAAGTCTTTAGCCCCACGAAAGCTGTTTAAAAAAAAAAATATAATAATAAATAAAGCAGACCATAAATGTGTTACTTAACGATCCATACTTACTCACTTTTAGGCGGGGCATCCGAGTATCGAGATGCAAGATATCTATGAGTTACACCCGGGCTACATCTGTATCGGGAGATTGATATTTGTGCTGGTTAAAGAAAGAATAGCTGAAATACAACCTGTGACTCTGCGGTATCTGAACATTTCGGAACCTTCGGCCTTGTTGCAATGCAGCAGTCGTGTGTATCGCCAAGTGGTGTATCAATGGCCGGCTAAACGCATCTGTTAAATGCCGGAACTCGGACAAAGATCATGATCGCGAGTTAAGACTTTCACCAGTGACTGGGATACACGCGGCTTTGGAGCACATGACTGAAGATTATCTCACAAATAAAGGTTGTCCTACCTAGAACTGTATGAACTGTTGAATTCTGTCAGTATCCTGAGCGTTCAGAGTTATAGGCGTGAGGAGCGGGAAGTCATGTCTAGAGCTATTGAGAGTATAGCTATAAAAATATCAAAGTTCGTGACGCTTAGGGTTTGTAAAAGGACCTGCTCTGAGTAACATGTGTAACGGGTGTTGTACTATGTATACGATTGTAAAAAGTCCCCAGCGGCCCATCGTTTTGACATCTATAAGCTATGTATCACAAAATGTCAAATACACGCTGGTTGTGTAGCCCAGCCACACTTTTATGTTTTTTATGTTTAATAAAATGACCTTACACAAAACAGGCGTCTTTCATTTCGTGGTGATGGTGGGTGCCAGCATGACCGGTGCGGCTTTAAGGAAGTTTTATTACGATAAACAGGGGGTTGGAAGCTTCGGAGGCTCCGAAGCTCTATTTAGAAGGGCTCGAGCTGAAAATGAATCTGTAAAACGTGCCAGTGTGAAGACATGGTTAGCTGGGGAAGAGGCTTATTCGCTCCACAAACCGGCCAGGAGACGCTTTAAGAGGAGGGCCACCGTTGTTAGCGCACAGCTCGATTATCAGTGGCAAGCTGACATAATCAGCCTCCAAGATCTAGCAAAACATAACAATGGCTCCATGTATATATTAACCGTCATAGATGTCTTGTCCAAGTACGCCTATGCAGAGTCATTAAATGATAAAAGTGGTACCAGCATCACATCTGCTTTTAAAGACATCTTCGCTAGCGGTCGCGTGCCTCAGAAACTACAAACAGACAGCGGAAAGGAATTTTTAAACAAACATTTCCAAAAATTATTAAACCAGCACGCTGTTCAACATTTTGTAACGCACACAGAGGTAAAGGCTGCGGTTGTAGAGTGTTTTAACGTACTTTTAAGTCAGAGATGTGGCGTTATTTGACCGTCAACAACACCTACAGATATGTGGATGTTCTACAGGCTTTTATAGATGTTTATAACGCCACCTACCACAGGACAATCAAAATGGCCCCCGTTGAGGTAACGCGGGATAATTAGTTAATGGTGTGGAGAACGGTGTACGGTGGGCATCTCACGCCGAAGGTCAAGAAACCGTCTTTAAAAGAAGGGAATCATGTCAGGGTTTCAAAGTTGAAAGGTGTCTTCACCAAAGGCTACCAACAGACATTCAGCGATGAGATATTCATAGTGGAAAGTGTTGAGTTTAAAGAGGGGGTATATTTTTTACAGGTTAAAGGACTACGATGGTGAAAAGGTAGCAGGTGTCTTTTACAACGAAGAGTTACAGAAGGTTCCCTACGATCCGAACAGGGTCGAAAAGGTTCTGAAACGGAAAGGGAGCGGTGCCAGGAGACAGGCGCTGATCAAATGGCGAGGGTGGCCCGAGAAATTTAACAGTTTGGTTCTGGCCAGCTCGCTGCACGGTGTGTGAGGTCAAACTGTAAGCGCCAAGATGGAGAACTCACCTTTTTATATCACGCTACCATCCAATGCTTCGAAGGACATGTTCCCAGACAATCAGATTTCAAGTTATACGGTGAAACTGGCAAAGCCAGTGGATTTGAAAGGACTCTGGGAGGTGGCACTAACGGAAATACAGTACCCTAGAACTTGGAATACATTTACAAAGTGCGAGGTTAAATTTCATATAAAGCTCCCTCAGGATGCCCTGACCTTTCCCCTGACTTTCCCACACGGCTATTACCCAACCGTAGCGTCGGTGATCGAGGCCATCAACAAATCTATAAGCAGCGTTGAAGAGTATGCGAATATATATCTGGTATCGGATTACGTTAGAAGAAAAGTCTTTCTTAAAGCCCCTGAGTATGATACTAGGTTTAAATGTACTGGTAAACTACAAAGGATTTTAGGGACCGTACAACATGTGCAAAGGCAGGTGGATCCAGACCCTACATGCCCCGATATTAACGGCGGATTTTATACACTCTACGTTTATAGCGATATTGTAGAACCGCAGAGGGTCGGGGACAGTTATTCACCTTTGTTGAGATGGGTCCCTGCACGATGGTTAATATGCAACATCACAAACTCGACTATGTGGCAATTTCCAAAAACCATTTTGACACTATAACCATCATGATGTACAACGACCAGTCGGAACCGGTTGCCTTTAAATACGGGAAAGTTATTGTTAAGCTTCATTTAAGACCCCGGCGCGAAGGTGACTATTAGGCTGCTGCGATGGTCATCATGAAAACCTACGGGGATCCCTTTATGTACAGGGTATAGAGGCCACCCGCCCTACTTTCAAGGGGCTCTGGTTATGTACGGGGGAGGATTGGGGGGTTTCTTCCGGGGCATGTTTAGGCGAGCCATGCCCTTTTTGAGAAGAGGGTTCAAAATTGCAAAACCTCATGTTAAAGCAGCTGCTACGAACATCGCCCAGGATGTCGTGGGTAGTGTAACGTCTGCGGTCGCCGAGAGTATGAACAGACAGCCCCAAGGAGGAGCTGGGATGATATACAAAGCGCTTGCTGGTGTTAAAAGGAAGCGAAGGGCTTCGAGGTGTAGGGGTCCACCAATGCCCTATATGAAGCGTAGGACTACTTCAAAAGGCCCTCACAAAAGAAGAGCCGTAAGACGGAAGAGATCGACCAAGAAGAAGAGAACTCGTTCTAGTGCGAATATTTTTTAAAGCATCGATCATGGCCTTCATACACTGTGCATCGGGTGAATGCGCCAAATCTGAGTTAGATCTGTTTTCTCTCAAACCCACACAGACCAGCATTGAAAACAGTTTTTTCATGGAAGTGTCGCCTATGGTCGCTCTGACACCACTTGCACCGATAGAGTTTTATGTGTCGGGGTCCACGGATATGTACCTTGATCTCAACAACACTCTTCTGCACCTCGTCTGTAAAATAACCAAAGCGAATGGTGCCAACATCGAGGCTGATGCTAAAGTGGCCCCGATCGCCTACCCCATCGCAACAATGTTTAATCAAGTGGACATTAACCTAGGTGATCGCCTCGTCACGCAGAGTGATAACATGTATGCCTACAGGGCCTACATAGAGAGTATTCTAAATTATAGTCGCAACGCGCTGGACACACATCTTTCAGCGGGGCTCTTCTACAGAGATACCGAAGCGCATTTGGAGAACACGGCTTTGGACAGGGACAAAGAGGGTTTTAAAAAAAGAGCCAGCTTCGTCGCCGGCAGTAGGCAGTTTGACCTCCTGGGGCGCGTACATTCAGACCTTTTCTTCCAAGACAAACTGTTAGTCAGTGGTATAGATCTTAAGATCAAACTCAATCGTAACAAGGACGCTTTCTGTCTCATCAGCGGTGATGCAGAGCAGTATAAACTGGTTATATTGTCCGCGAGCCTGTTTGTAAATCAATCAATCAATCAATCAGTGAATTTATAAAGCGCGCTATGTACCCGACAGGGTTTCGAGGTGCTGGGGGGGGGGGGGGGTGGGGGTGCTGCTAGCGTTCGAAGAGCCATGTCTTTAGGAGTCTCCTGAAGGTGAGGAGGTCCTGGGTCTGGCGTAGTGAGGTGGGGAGAGAGTTCCAGGTCTTGGCGGCGAGGAAGGAGAAGGATCTGCCGCCAGAGGTCTTGCGCTGGATTCGGGCAACGAGGGCGAGGTTGGCGGAGCGGAGTTGACGTGTGGGGACGTAGAAGTTGAGTCTGGTGTTTAGGTAGGTGGGTCCGGTGTTGTGTAGTGCCTTGTGTGCGTGGGTGAGGAGTTTGAAGGTGATCCTTTTATCCACAGGGAGCCAGTGGAGGTCCTTCAGGTGGGGGGAGATGTGACATCGGCGGGGTATGTCGAGGATCAGGCGGGCGGATGCGTTCTGTATGCGTTGGAGTCGTTTGATGTCTTTCGTTGGGATGCCTGTGTAGAGTGCGTTGCCGTAGTCAAGTCTGCTACTGACGAGGGCTTGAGTTACCGTCTTCCTGGTTCCTGTTGGAATCCACTTGAAGATCCTGCGGAGCATGCGGAGGGTGTTGAAACAAGAAGAGGAGACGGCGTTGATCTGTTTGGACATGGTGAGGGCAGAGTCGAGGACGAAGCCGAGGTTTCGTGCGTGGCTGGCTGGGGTGGGTGGGGATCCGAGGGCGGTGGGCCACCAGGAGTCGTTCCAGGCTGAGGGGGTGCGTCCGAGGACTTCCGTTTTGTCAGAGTTGAGCTTCTGGCGACTGTTGTTCATCTACTCGGCGATGGATTTTAGTCCCTCGTGGAGGTTGGTTTTGGCGGTGAGCGGATCTTTGGTCAGGGAGAGGACGAGCTGGGTGTCGTCGGCGTAGGAGATGATGCTGAGGTTGTGATGACGGGCCAGTTGTGCGAGGGGGGCCATGTAGACGTTGAACAACGTTGGGCTAAGAGAAGAGCCTTGGGGGACGCCGCAGATGAGGTTGGTGGCTTTGGAGCGGAAGGGTGAGAGTCGGACTCTCGGGGTTCTGTCGGAGAGGAAGGATGAGATCCAGTTGAGGGCTTTGTCTTGGATGCCGGCTTCGTGGAGACGGGTTAGCAGGGTGCGGTGGCAGACTGTGTCGAAAGCGGCTGATAGGTCGAGGAGGATGAGGGCTGAGGTTTCGCCGTTGTCCATTTGTTGTCTGATGTCATCTGTGGCGGCGAGGAGTGCGGTCTCAGTGCTGTGGTTTCGTCTGAATCCAGATTGTGAGGGGTCTAGGATGGAGTTGTCTTCTAGGAAGTGGGCGAGCTGCGCGTTGACGATCTTCTCGATGACCTTCGCTGGAAAAGGGAGGAGAGAGATCGGTCGGAAGTTTTTGAGATCGTTGGGGTCAGCCTTGGGTTTATTGAGGAGGGGTTGGATTTCTGCGTGCTTCCAGCTGTCCGGGAAGGTGGCGGTGTTGAAGGAGAGGTTGATGATCTTGCGGAGTTTGGGGGCGATGGTGGCGTCGGCTTTGTTGAAGACGTGATGTGGGCACGGGTCCGTGGGCGATCCTGAGTGGATGGAATTCATGGTTGTTAGGGTTTCGGCGTTGTCTACTTGGGTCCAGGTGGTGAGGCGGCAGGCGTGGGAGGAGTCGTCGGGGGTGGGGTCTGGTGGAGGTGCGGTGTTGAAGCTGTCGTGGATGGCTGCGATTTTCTGGTGGAAGAAGGTGGAGAGATCGTCGCAGAGCTTCTGGGAGGGAGGGACGACGTTGACGTTGGTGTTAGGGTTGGAGAGTTCCTTCACGATGCAGAAGAGTTCTTTGCAGTCATGGGCGTTGTTGAGGCGTTCTGTGAAGTGGGCGCGCTTGGCGAGTCGGTTCCGTTGGTGGTGTTCGCGGTTGGCGTCCTTGAGGGTGGCAAAGTTGTCGGGTGTGCGCTCGAGGATCCATTTCTTCTTGAGTTTCTGGCAGGTGCGTTTGGAGGTGGTCAGTTCGTCTGTGAACCAGGCTGTTTTTTTCTTTTCTTGGTTGGTGGTGGGTTTCTTGAGTGGGGCTAAGGTGTTGGCGCAGTTGAGGATCCATTGATGGAGGTTGATGGCGGCGGTGTTCGGGTCGGTGGGTTCGGGTGGTGGGTATTTGGCGAGTGTGCTGGTCAGTTGGTCTTCGGTGACTTTTCCCCAGCGGCGGTGAAAGAGAGTGAAAGTGTCCCCGAGTGTCAGACTGGCCCATGCTGAAGCTTTACAATTATCAAACTCCAAGTATGCCATTGAAAGAGTTGCTCTGAAGATATTCAGCATCCCCGCCGGAACCCGATTAACGCAGCAGAAGAATCTATTTCTGGAGCAATTACCGAAACTCATCATCATAGGGTTTGTGGACAATACAGCTTTTAGCGGCCTCTACTACTCAAACCCTTTTAACTTCAAACACTACGATATCAACTATGCCGCTTTGGTTCACGAGGGCGCCGTGATACCCGCAAAACCTTTCACTCCGAATTTTGGAACATCAAATTTTGTCAGGGAATATCTCGGTCTGGTCTCGATAACAGGGAAACAGCTGCGGGACTCGGGAGTAGTTGTTTCAAGAGAAGGGTATGCGGCCGGCTACACGCTGTTTGCGTTCGACCTGACGCCTGACATGGAAGACGGTGACCACTACAACCTGATCAAAAACGGAAATCTAAAAGCGGAAATACGTTTTACACAGGCGCTGGCGGCCAATGTGAACATGGTTATGTTCTCGGTATTCGACAGCGTTATCCGGGTCAACCACGCCCGTCAGCTTATGTTTTACTACCATTAAAAGAGTGTAAAATAAAAAAAATAAAAATGGACACTGCGGAGATACGGGACGTCTTAAGTAGACATAAATATGCTAAGAAATACTTTCTAGGTGTATTCCCTAGCGATGGACTACCTGAAAAGATAGGTCCAGAAAGACCCCGCACCCTCGTCTTTAACACCGATGCCCATTACAAGGCTAGTACACATTGGGCGGCTCTGTTTCTGGATGTGGACACGGTTATAGTGTTTGATAGTTTAGCCGAGTTCCCTGAGCATAGTATTTATACGAAGCCGATATTCAAATATGTAAAAAAAGCATCCCCCACGGTTGAGTATAACAAACTATGGGGGTCATTCTGACCCTGGCGGTCTTTGACCGCCAGGGCGGAGGACCGCGGGAGCACCGCCGACAGGCCGGCGGTGCTCCAATGGGGATTCCGACCGTGGCGGTAAAGCCGCGGTCGGACCGGCACCACTGGCGGGGTCCCGCCAGTGTACCGCGGCCCCATTGAATCCTCCGCGGCGGCGCAGCTTGCTGCACCGCCGCGGGGATTCCGACCCCCCCTACCGCCATCCAGATCCCGGCGGTCGGACCGCCGAGATCCGGATGGCTGTAGGGGGGGTCGCGGGGCCCCTGGGGGCCCCTGCAGTGCCCATGCCACTGGCATGGGCATTGCAGGGGCCCCCGTAAGAGGGCCCCTACATGTATTTCACTGTCTGCTGTGCAGACAGTGAAATACGCGACGGGTGCAACTGCACCCGTCGCACAGCTTCCACTCCGCCGGCTCGATTCCGAGCCGGCTTCATCGTGGAAGCCTCTTTCCCGCTGGGCTGGCTGGCGGTCTGAAGGCGACCGCCCGCCAGCCCAGCGGGAAAGTCAGAATTACCGCCGCGGTCTTTCGACCGCGGAACGGTAACCTGACGGCGGGACTTTGGCGGGCGGCCTCCGCCGCCCGCCAAGGTCAGAATGAGGGCCTATGTGTGCAGGATCCTATGGCCATCACATGTGGGGAACATTTTATATACTTTATTAGTAAAATGTCTGAAGGTATGACGTTTAGAATTTTTTTAAATCTGTACTCAGCTGATCGAGTAAACAACGACGGGGTTGTTATGAAATATGTGAATGAAAACTCCAGGACAATGTCGCACGTTGTTAAAGCAGAATATGGTCTTTGTCAAAAGTGTAAGGTATTGTAAATCCGCTATTTGTTCTTATGAGTGCCTAAAATAAAAAATAAAACATCTTAAACATGATTTCAGCCTAGGCATTTTTTTATTTTTTATTCACACGGCGCACATTTTCAAACCATTTATAAACAAAAATAAAAAAAATTTTTTTAAAAAGATGTCAGACTACTGTTGAAAATTAAAAAAGTGTTTATTACAAACCTGTGTCAGCACAAACATTTACAAGGGTAAACATATAAAATGAAGCACAATTTTTTCGAGCCGCAAAAACTTTTAACAAAAACTGTACATGGGTGCAAATTTAGAGCGGTAGCCAGGTGTTCATTTTGAATAGTCTCTTTTTAGGCCCCAGAGGAAGAGCAACACTGCTCCTAGCGGGTGTTAGTTGTGGAAAGAAAGGCGATGTCGATATAGCGGGGCTCCTTGTAAAAACATCGGGGGTCGGATCTTTTAAACTTTCAAGCTTACGGCGATTCTCTGCATTTCCGATAATCGTTGAGGGAATGTTGAGTTCCGCAGCTGCACTTAGGAACTGCTCCCAACCTCTAGGAGCGTCTTGTGTCGATAGGGTTTTACCGTGTGTGAGCCCCCTGACCAGATCATACATATGGGAACCAGCAACCGGCTGCCCCTTGTAAACGATTTCACCCCTGTCGTTCCAAGTGGTCAAATCTTTAGTAGCAGTCATTTTACTGAGCAACATTTGAGCAGCCCCTCTATATTTCTGCCTTATATTTTTTAAAAGGTCTAAGACAAAGGCATCAGTTGCGGGTATGGGTCCTAGGTCTCGAGACGCCATAGAGGGTCCTGGTGGCTATTCAGCATCTGGGGTATACAGCGTCAGTTTGTTTTTTTCAGAGGTCAGTTGCTTGTAGTACTGTAGAAAGTTTTGAAGGGCTCCTGAGTAAAGCCCCGCTTTGTTGTGGGGTTTTAAATCAGTTCGGTTCAAAATGGCTTTGATTTCAGCGTTGAGACGCTGCGTTTCGTTTTTGCGTATGTCCCAGACATCCGTGGCAGAAGGGCCCAGATGTTCCAGCTGTTGCCGTTGTACGAGGTACATTTTGTGGGCGTGCTCCATCAGGATCGAGACAGTAGCCCTGTGATTAGGGGTATAGCTATACCTAGCAGCGACCCTATAAAACCTCCAGACTGTTTGAACAGTTTTCCTTTAGAAAGGAGCGACGCCCTCTTATTGCTGAGCTTCTTAATAATGTGGCGCTTCTTCTTCAGAACGCGGAACTGGTTTGTTGATATCGGGACATTACCTTTTAGGGTGTTTAGGGCTATTTCTGAAATGGCGGCCACTAAATCGTCCGAGGCAGCGCAAAGGATTGCTTTTCTTTTCGAGGGGCTGGCTGTGATCAGCATTTTTAGGAGGCCTAAATTACGCCGCAACCTTGCAGACATTGTGGGGACCTTATATTACAAGGTTTAGAGTTTAACTGTTATAAACATCTTTCTACTTGTTCTTTTTATAGGCTTTGGGCCCTGTTTTAGGCGTGTAGGCGACAGGGAAGTCAGGTGGTAGTATACCGGCGCGTAGTCTGTAGTCTTCAAGAGTGTTGGGTTTTAAATCCACCAGTAAGTAGCCGTGGGGTTTTGTTGTAGCATCGTTAAAGGCCTCCATGAAAAACTGTGTGTTTCCGGGGTACATTTGTTTAGCTATAATTGAGATCTGAAGTTTGTCTCAGGGGTTTTTAAATAAGACCAGGTATGAGGCGTTGAGAGTTATGGACCGGCTACTCTTGCCCTTGTAAAACAAGTTCTGCACTATATAGCATATGGTCAGATTACGGTGGTGTGAATATTGCGTAAAAGCCCGTTCCATCTCGGGGTGGTCCCCGCCTTCACGCATGAGATCATCCACCACGACCATGTTTACAAGTTGTTTTGGTAACAAGTCATCGTCGTTGAGATTACCGGGGATGCCTTCTATAAACCGGATGTGTGGGAACTTTAGGGTGAGCTCCGTGTAAAGATCCTGCCAGCATGAATAAAGCCACACAATGTTGTTAGGGGTCTGAGATAAAACACCGGGAGCGTTTTCTAGCAGTTTCTTTATAAAAATTTTTTTACCGCTACTGGAGGGACCAGCTAAAACGCAGGAGAATGGGTGCTGTAGTCTGGTGTCCATATCCGGGTGGAGTTCGAGCCTCTAATGTCTTTTAGTAACCGTAAGGCAGTGTTTTGTAGTCCGCTGTGAGGACCCGTTTGTCAAACACTACTCTTAAGGTTTTATACAACGGTTGGGTTGTAATTTCCCACTTTTTCTTGGACCTGACTATGCTCGGGTGGTTTACGACAATGACTTTGCTATTTTTGTGATCGCTCGAGGCGGAGTATTCGTGCACCAGACCCTTCAGACTGTCAAAGTTTAATTTAATCGTATTGTTGACGTTTAAAGTGATACCTTTGACTTTCATGCAAACCTTGTTGTTTGAGGTCTTATAACTGTACGTCTTAGGGCCTCATGAGGTAAATTCTTGTATATACTCCCCCTTTTCGAGCTCGCTGGTCAAATCCCCTAGATAATCACCCAGCGGAGGATCTTCATCACCCTCTTTACTCACAAAGATAACCGAGTCAGTGTCGTGGTACAAACAACGATCCTGAAGCTTGTCCAGCAACCTGTAAAGCTCTAGCCTGGCGTGAGCGGTTGTGAAGCAGGCTATAAAGATGTTTATATTGTTACACGTTGTGGGGTACTCTTTGGCGTATTTCCAGCATAGAACGTCCGTCTCGTCGGCAATAAATTCACAACTGGATATGTCATAAACCGGTGTGAATATATACTTAAAAAGCTCATCTGGATCTGTGACGATGGATGTGTTTGACAAATTGGTATGCTGTGCGAATTTTCCCCACAAGGAATTGAGACAGAGCTTAGCTAGCTGACGGCGGGCGGGGTTAACCTTAATGAATGCATGTCTCAGTTTAATACCCTCGCGAGCTTTGTAATCAGCGATATACTTTTTCTTTGAGGGCTCATCGACACACCAGTCTGGATACCCCGAGGCCTCCTGTTTGTCTCTGAGAAACAGGTTGATGTACTCAGAAAAGAGCTGGGTGGTTGTGTTTGGAAAGTGCCAAATTTCCAGGATTTTAACTAGACGATACCCTTTCTCTAGGGCCGTCTGCACCTCGATGGTACACCAAGTCCCTTCCAGCATCCTCTGCTCATCACTATGCAGGCATTCGCTAAGCTGTTTACTTTCAGCGCAGGTTCGGCATAGGGGGAACATTAGCTTACCGTCGACTCTTTAAGGGAGCACCGGAAAGTAAAGTTTCCGCGGAGGGTGAATCTGACACTTAATGATTCCAAAGTACTCTTTGAGAGGTTTAAAGTTCCTGTATATGATTGTAGGATGGCCCACAGGGTACAACTTCACCTTGTTCACAAACGGATACAGACTTGTGAAGTCGTAGTAGTGTATTTTCTCACCTGGTCCAGCTACGCTGTACAATTGAATGGCGTTTGTACGACCGCCGAATAAGGCGTCACGGGGTTCCAACGGTGAAGGTAACTGCTGGCTCTTAATAAAAGTGCCCAGTTCACCATCTTTCGATAGCTCAGATTCCCAATCATGTTCCCAGAGAGTTCTCAGAACAAACCCACAACTCTCAATATACTGCGCCTTCGCCATAGTCCGGCGGTGCAGATGTTCAAACGTGGTGCCCTGCAGTCTATTCAACTCATGGGGTTTGTAACACTGAAGACACCTGTGGTAAAAGCAACCGTTGAACTCAAAGGCGGTTGGCACACCGTTAATTAATGCATACCCGTCTAGGTAGTAGCGACCTAGACGGTATTCACCGCCCTGCAAAGCGTGCTGAATGAAGATGCTCTCATTCGCAGAGAAGTACATGAGCCACTGAATAGATGGGGTGGAGTAACGTTTCTGTTTGCCGTTATAGCGGTCAGGTGGTACTAAGGCGATAGTTCCATACAATAAAAACATGTGTTTATAAATAGACATACACATTGAAGCCAGAGTAATGTTTTGAAATGGGTCCAGGTATACAGTTATTTTTTTTATTTTTTTTACTCTTGCGTGATTTGGTTTTAATAAACCGGACCGCTTCGTCATCGTCACCACAACATCTCTGAAAAGGTTGCATGCTTTTCGCAATATCATAACATCCGCCTGACAGTAAGCTTTCAATTCGGTTTGAAAATGAAACCATTTTTCACGGTTTTCATCGTACCACTGTAGAAAACTCTCTTTTTCAGAGGGCATCATGTACTCGTAACCATAGCTGTCGGGCGGAGGCATAGGACCGCTGTAATTCTGATTAGCCCATGTGTTAAAAAAATGAGGGAAATAACCTTTACAACCTTCAAACCCAAAGGCTTTTGGCAGTTTGCTCAGTTTCATAGGCAGAAAATTCAAGGTGTCTATGAACCTAATGTCAAAAGGCACAACCTTAAGCAGAATTAGTTTGGAACCTTGGGTTATGAGATTAACGGGCAGCTTTTCACGTATCAGGTCACGGATAATGAAGAATGAGTCATATGCTTTGGAGTTGTGAGACAGAAATGTATAATCCTGGTATCGCGGTTGCATGAACATGTTGAGGAAATCATTCACGCATGACTGTCCTTCAAACTCCCAGCTCCCATCACATGTTAGATGGTGGGCGTAAATATAGTTTGACTGGTGCACCCTCCTCTCCTGCGTACACTCTATATCAAATACGATATAGTCTTCTGTTTTTTTCTGGTGGTGACTTCTGAGCATGTAACACTCATGTGTTGTTCCGGCTATAAAAGCCTCTGTACACCTAGGGCATTGCAAACCTTTACATTTGTGGTCGACAGGCTTGTAGCGACCGCAAACCCCACAGTCGGCTTTAAGAACACATTGGGCTAGGCCGGTGTGCGTGTTTAAGCAGTCTTGCAACCGACAAAACAGCTTGCACGTTGTGCAGTTCACTTTCTGAGCATCGTCATTGACACATCCGTCCCTCTGACACATTTTACAGTGTAATTCACACTGATGTTTGGTCCGATTGTTGTATATGTGATCGCAATGCTCGCACACATACTTGGCACCTAGAAAACCCTTCAGGTTCAAGACACCGTAAAAGTGGTTTTCATGATGTAGCACATACACAGTCTTGTTTTTCACACCTTCATTGGTAGTGAAGTACTTCCAAGAACCGTCGTGGTATAGAACTTTTACCGTCACGGCAAAATGGTTCTCAAAAAGTCCCAGGTCCCCAAAACCTACCATTTTGTCGGCCGGTAGCTGAAGCGCCTCATGGGCTGCTACAGCCATCGACATAATACCGGCGTCTGGGGTAGAGCGGTCCATCAATAAGCCTGCAATGCTTGCGGCCAGACACATGTTGGTAACTCCGGTATTAAAATCGAGCAACCAACGAGATTTCTTGCCGATGATTTTACTGTACATAACGCTCTTTAATGTTCTGGAAGCACCACCCTCGCGACCCCTAACAACGAGGGCGATGATTCTAAAGGACCCGTACGCCAGTAATTCAGCCTTGCTCTGTAAAAGTTTAGATAGGTTTTCTAAAAACGTTACAGCGTCAAACACATCCCGAGACGACCGTCTGGTGAACAGGGGACTATTGAGACCCTGTCCCTGAAAACGCATCTGAAAGAAATCATTAGGCCCCACATCGTGTAACAATCGTTCAATTAGCGTTTGCACAGCCTGATGTATAGCTATAACGCCATGATCTGAGAAGTGTAGGCGATCAAGTTTAATGAACCTAAACTCCTCATAGTGTTCTGTAGCGTTAAACCGCTCTACAACTCGACTATACCGTCTCACACTTTCCATAAATACTGGTTCTGAAGCCTCAGTTTGAGAATTACTGGTTGTTGGAGAGCTCGCAGGGGTATGGTTAGACCTTCTGGTGACGCAGAGTCTGTCTTTCTTTAACTTTTTTATTACAAGCTTGCGGTTTCTAGCGCACTTTGGCTTCTTATGGGTCCATCTGGTTTTTGGTAACTGACCCCCGCCGATCTGAATAATATTTGGGGTGTTTACAAATGGTGACACTGACACTACACCTACTTCGGGTGGGGCTCCTTCAGATTGTTTAGGGCTGAGACTGCTCTGACCATCACCCCCAGAGGGCCTGTAAAGACCATCAACACCTCCTAACTGTATATTTTGAGGTCTTATGGGCGATGGTTTTGGGGGTTCACATGGCCTCTGACTTTTGAGCACTCGTAAAACTCTTAGAGCTCTACTAAGCAGGTGCTGTGGCTTCTTTTTATATTTAGACCTAACGCCCATTGTACCGGTAAATTTTGCTCTAACATTCCCCGGGTCTGTACGCTCGCCTAGTCACGATGGTATGTTACCCATGGCTACAACTGTTGAAGCGCATGTTTGGGCCATTGTGCTTCTACACCGTGTCATCAGCTGTTTTAAAGCCTTTATGTTAGCTCTGGATGCCCCTGTATTACAGTCGTTCTTACACAATTTTAAAGTTTTTAGACGGAGTTGGAATTTTAATTGTCTAAACGACTGATGTATTTCTTTAATGTAGCTGTCTAGAACTCTAGTACGGTTTGAAAGGTTGGTTTCAAGGCCAGTAATTGTGACATTAGAGGTATGATTGCCAACTCCCTGAGCCGCCCCTGTTATAGGACAATGGCTGACGTTATCACCCCCATTCACTGTTTATGGATCAGAGCGGGATGTAAAATCAGGGTTCCAGTGTGAACACCCAGGAGTTTGAGAGACCTGATCATCGCTTGAGGGTGTTCCAAAACTCTGATTTTGCGATCCGCTACACCCTATACTGCTGGCGGGGTATATTGATGAGGATGGTGAAGACCACTGCGCACAGGCACTTGGTGTAGGACTGGTGGGGTCGTATGCCCCCGGGGGTGTATCGAGGGACATCAGACATGGGGAGGTTAAATGTTTATCGTAATAACTGATGGCCGCTGATGTAGAGACAGTGCTGTGGCTGGGTGCTGCTGATTGAGACCCTACTGATTGTAACCCTGAGGGGCTCGTCTTAGAAGTGTCACAAGTGGATGCAGGGGCTTCAGAACTCTGGGTAGTACCAGCTAGAGCCTTAAGAAGTCCTATACAATGGGAATAAGGATCCTCTACAGGGTGATCATTTTCCAATGGCGAGTCATGTAACAGGGATGGGTTAGTTGTACAACCTGGAGGGGCTAGGGCGTTGACAGACACCCCGGTATTAGAACGCTGGGACATAGGTGGAACCGGCTGCACCTTAACAAAATTTTTAAAAGACAGGTCTAAAGGCGCAGATTGTAGCTCAGGGGTCTGGAACTTCTTCCTACGACTCTTTAAGGACAGCTGATTGATTTTAGGACTGCTGCACTGTTTTGGGGGCCCTCCAGAGGCCTCACATGGTACAAACTGTTAGGCGTTAGGTGATGTAAGCATGATAATGTCCGGTTGTCCACGCCCCATCCCCGGGGTAGTTGTTGCAGAAGTGTTCGCTGTACTGATCATGCCCTTTATGACGGTTGGTGTAGTGTACTTAAGAGTTGTACCTGGACCATGATCGGTGGCTGTAGAGCGGTTGCAGGGTGGGTCTTGGTGGTCGGGGTGGTTCACGAGTACCGGTGGCGCTGTGGGGTTTTGAGCAGTCCCAGTGTTGACCTTTAAAGACGACAGCCGCTGTTTAGTCTGATGGCAGGCGTCTCCGGAGCTCTTGTGTGATGATTCTAGGATGTAAAGATAGCAAAATACATATTAGGGATTGTTATAGCTGCTATACCTATGGGGGTGAAAGACGTTTAGACACACTAAGGATTGTATACACCAGACTCTACATTTTCTAAAACTCACCTTGGGTTTTCCCCCTTCTTAATAGGCGGGCCGTCCTTAGACGCAGGGGACTTCCTTTTGCGGGGCTGGTTTTTAAGCTTTGCATCCAAATTCAGGGTCGCTACCCCCGATGACGCTTCTCCCATAGGGGACCCTCGGGATAAAAAGAAAAATGTTACATTTACAATATAATACACAAACTATAAGAGTTCTCTGAGTGCTCCATGCCGTTGGGTTTATTGGTTTTTAGGTTTTCAAGGCGTTTACACATGGGCTCCATTATTTACCTGCAAAAGTGCTATCCTGAGACATTGTGTTTGACCCTTCTTGAACCTGTAGGAGCTGTTGCAGAACGGCAACCGCCATCTGTAGTGCTGCATCATAACCTATGCAAACACACAGGTGCCCATTAGAGGTAAAATAAAAAATAACAATCATGACAACTCAGTTTAGAACGCCCTGTGACCTGTTACTCACCGTGCTGCACGGTCTCCATTTCCACAAGGGACTCCCCAGACTCTTGGAGGTCCTGTGTACAAGAGAGACAGATTTGCCTTTAAACACAGCTCATTTCATGTTATATGCACGAGCCCTTCATAAAAGCATACCAAGTGTTGGACAAAAAATTATAATAAATAAAATAAAAAATTGTAATAAAAAAAAATATATATAAATATTAAGATTCTAATTGTTGAAACCCTATGTTCTGGAAGTATTATACACACTGACAATTGTTAAGCTTTTCTCAAAAACTGTACACGGTTTAATAAACAAATTCCACATGGTGGCGCTCTTGCATAATACAAGCTCTAGGATTGTCTCTATAAGGCATTAATTATATATTTCTAAAAGCTCCACAACCGTTTTTTTTTTTTTTAACTCATATTACACTGCACCCCAAGGTCTTTATAATGCCTTATAATTACACCATTTGTAAAAATATATAACACAGTCCTATTTAAAAAACATCACAGTTCCTAGAATTTATACATGAACAATAGACTGGAAACCGGATCCTAGGATACATGCCGAGTTTTCACCTTAGCTCAACAAGGCTCTGAACCATGTGTGGGGGCGGAGCTCAGTCTAAACTCCAAGCTGAGCCACCCCCACCAACACATTTACAGTCTTGGTTTAAAAAATGGCCGTCTGTGGATGCAGCATGTGTGAGGCCCAGGGTTTTTCAGGACGCCAGACCCTCCTGAACTACGGTGAGCGAATGGGGGCATTGGGGGTCTGAGGTTCTTTACCAGGGATAGTTTTTTTAATCATTATTATTTTTTATTTATTTCAACATCTTTTATTTTTTAATTTATGTGATTTTCTTTTTTTTTTTTAAACCGACCTTCTAGACCCCAAGGTCACACTTGCCATATATATATATATATATATATATATATATATATATATATATATATATATATATATATATAAAGGCAGTCCTATGGAGCCCTGGGGGACTCTGAGCCTCGTGCTCAGGGCCCTCATGGCCACACAAACTTTATTTGTATTAAAAAAAATAAAAATGCTGCACTATGGGGCCTCGGGGGCCCCAATCCCAAGTCACCGTGTACTGTAACCTTTTTTTTTTTTATTTAGTTATATTTGTACGGGCCCTAGGGCCCAAGCGCGCATGGTCAGGGCCCCACAGACCCTGGGCACGCGCCATTACTGCTTTTTTTTTATTTATTTTTATCAAACGCCGCACTCTGGCGGCAAGCGACCGACTCACTGAGGCCTCGGGTACACCACGAGGCCTCAGTGAGCCGGTCGGAAGAAGGTTTAATTACAGAGAATGCCGCTGAAACACGCGCGGCATTCTCTGTAATTAAACCTCCCGGGCGGCTCTCAGAAGCCGCTGGGGTATTCCCCAGCGGCTTCTGAGAGCCTCCTTGCTGAAACCCTGACACGCGATCTCCGAGGCTGCAGACGCCCGGAGACCGCGTTATCAAGGTAGCAGATCTCTCTGCTCAGAGGCAACTCTGAGCAGAGATCTGCTACCTTGGTAACGCGGTCTCCGGGCGTCTGCAGCCTCGGAGATCGCGTTATCGTTATGGCTACAGCGGCTCTCAGACCCACATGGGCTCTGAGAGCAACGCTGAAAAAGTTAACGTGCCTCCCAAGAGCCGTCCTGCACTCTGGGAGGGCTGTTATTAACTTTTTCAGCGTTGCTCTCAGAGCCCACGTGGGTCTGAGAGCAACGCTGAAATAGTTAATAACGCGCCTCCCCAGAGCCGTCCTGCGCTCGGGGGGGAGGCGCGTTATTAACTATTTCAGCGCTGCTCTCAGAGCACCCGTGGACTCTGAGAGCAGCCGGAAAAACTTAATAACAGGCCTCCCCAGAGTGCAGGTCGGCTCTGGGGAGGCCTGTTATTAACTATTTCAACGCTGCTCTCAGAGCCCCCGTGGACTCTGAGAGCAGCCGGAAAAAGTTAATAACAGGCCTCCCAGAGTGCAGGACGGCTTTGGGATGTCACGTTACTAACATTTCCGAGCTGTTCTCAGACACCACGGGGGCCTTGAGAGCAGCTGGAAAAGTTAATAATGGGACACCCCAGAGTGCAAGGTTATTCATTTTAGATCTCTGCACCCAGCAACGCGGAGAGCAGATTTCTAAAATGAGTAACCTTGCACCCCAGAAACTCATGTAAATGCTCAACATAAGAACCATCATGTACAAATTAAGCAGTACCAATACACCCCACAAAATAAGTGCGCTCACGCAAAAATACAGACAAATACATAGCACACAACCCCACAAGTACCAATTAAAAGAACACCAGCCCACAAAATGAGTGCAGATTTTCAAAAATACATGCCACTACATAGTCCCAGAACCAGCAGGTACAAGTTAAGAAATACCAATACGGCCCCCAAAATAAGTGCGCCCACGCAAAAATACAGACAAATACATAGCACAAGACCCTACAAGTACCAATTAAACAAAACCATCCCACAAAATAAGTGCAGACTTTCAAAAATACAGACCCCATACATAGTCCCAGAACCAGCCAGTACAAATGAAGCCCTACAACCAGCCCACAAAGTAATTACAGAACTTAAAAAATACATTAATATCATTCTTTTTTTTTTTTTCTTTTAAACATGCATTTTACATGCCTATGTATAGTTAAACAGGTTGGGGCTAATGTCATTGTTAAACTATAGTAAAACACATACACACACCACACTGTTACAGACCTTAACTAGAAGATGTTTAGCAACACCAGTCTGCGCTCTGCCCTTCATGTTTCCAGCCATGATGTCCTGATGATCCCCTGCTTGCCACAAACTACAATAAGTAGTTCAGAAAAAAGAGGTCTGTGAAGGTGGGGGGTTCTTATACAAGACTCACAATGGTAATTATGCCTGGGCTCTGTGATTGGTGGGACCTGGAAATAGACATCTGTTATAGGATGGCAATACTTGGCCTTTGTTTTGTTTCAAACTTTTAATTACTGGGCCAGTTTCTAATTTAGCCTCCACTGTGTCCCAGGGAAAGCCTGTAGGCACACATCTGTTTTAGATTTGCTATGCCCCTCATCCTCTGTTGTGTTTCAAACTTTTAATTACTGGGCCAGTTTCTAATTTAGCCTCCACTGTGTCCCAGGGAAAGCCTGTAGGCACACAGCTGTTTTAGATTTACCTCTCTAAATTGATAGGCTGGCTCTAACAAAAGCAGCATTTGACCATTCCCACTTTTTTGGATTATCCAACAGTGTGGAGGTTTGGCCAGACCGCCCACTTTGCCGCCCTGTGCAGAGGCCCCCTAACAGCCACTTGGGCATGAATGTCTGACATGTCCAGACCTGTCCCTCTCAGGCTCTAAAACCACTTGCACAACACTAATTCATACTTTTTACACAGCCCATAGGCCAATACCCAGGGGCTAAGACCCAGACAAAGGGCTCCACTCTGCAACACCATGAGGTCACAGACCACGTGACACCCCCATGCACCCACGTCACTTCCGGGGAGGGCTTTCAGGGACACTGGAAGTCCCAGCCACTGGAAATTACGTCACTTCCGGGGGGTGGGATAACTGTCACTTTTAATATGGTGATTAAAGGTATCCCTTCCTACTACTACTCATGCTGTCCTCCTGAGTTTCACTATCAGTGAGTCAAATTCCCACCTTCAGTAGGAGCAGAGCATCCCTTTTTAAGGGCTGTTTTGGATACAGTGGAGTTCAAGAACTTCCTGCTGTTGCAGCAAGTCCAGCACATTCAGGTTGTGGTCCTGATGTTTCAGGCTCATTTGAGTTCTGGTATGGACAGTTCTGAGGCTTCTTGGTCTCCTAGCCTCATGCATCCTGCTGGTGCCTCGTGCAGTTAACACCTATGGACTCTGCAGCAGACCTTTTGCCTTTAGTGGGCACTGCAATTTGGATGACTGTCAGACAGCATCTGTTTGTTGGATGAGCTAGTCCAAAACCTGAGGTGGTGGCTGAAGGTTATCAACATAACTTGTGGCCTGCCGTTTTCCTTATCCTCATCCATGTCTGACAGTGGGGATGGATGCATCCTTACAGAATTGTGGTGGCCACCTTGGTGATTCAGAGATCAGAGGTCTGCAGTAGAGCAGAGGCATCATATCAGCATGCTGAAGTTAGATGCTATTTGGATGGCTCAAAAGACCTTCTTGCAATCCCTCAAAGGTCAGCCTGTCAAAGTTATGGTGGACAACACAGCCCCTATTTTCCTTGTACAAGTAACATGGTATGAGTGAGGAGCAAATGCCTTGCAGAAAATTAACTTTATCATGCTATAACACCCCAGCAGTACCCTGCAATTACAACTGAAATCTCCAGGATGGGGATTAGGTTTGCAGTCTTAGTTTTTACAAGGTGGAATAGTATATGATCTTCCCAGTTTTAGGAGGATTTACACTTACATTCACCACATTCTCTTAGCAAGTAGTAAATATGAGCTGTGGGCAGGTGCTCAGTGTGGATGGAGGGAGTGTTTTTCGGAGAGTAGAGGAGAAAAAAAGAAAAATGTAGACCTTGAACAAAAAATACATGTTTGGGGTAGGACAGAGCATACACAGTATTATTCACTGTGTACCCTCAGACACTGCCCAGTTACAAAGTCAGCACATTGCTTATGTGGCTGTGGATGAAAGCCAATGACCATTATACATGCCCTTTCATTAGACAAAAGCAGGGCCTAAGTATAGTGTAAGACTACTCCTGTCACCAATTCCTTATTTTGCTCTTCTGGCATCCTTTTATTTATTCAATACTATCTCTGTGTGGCACATGTTGCCACTAGGATTACTGAGCATTCTTCGATTTGGTGTAGATGCACTGAGCTTCCCACTGACATTGGGGCCAGGCTGGTGCTGTCTGTATGTTTGTCATTGTTACAATTACACCCTGCATGTCCATCCCTCACCACCCCCTATCCATCACACTACCAGGCGCAGCATCCCATAACCTGATAACCACACCAGTGGACATTGTGAAAAACATAAAAGCGCTTACCACATAGCCTCAAAATAAAAACAACACTCTTCCAACGACACATACTACATGGTGTAACGTATCACTGTGTGTAAGCACATCAGCTCCCCATATAGGGGTAGTTAGTTCTATATAATTCTACAGGATATTAAACTACTGAAATTTAAATTTGCATGAGAAGTACAATAACAAAACTAGTTTGATAAATCATAAATGTCAAGCCATTCAACACTGAGGGTGAACAAAACTCAGTGATTTGGAGGCTTCATTATTTTTCTTAGAATATTTTGCCATGATAAATGGAAGCTGATGTTATCTCAGTTCACAGATTATTTAATTGGGAATCTACTCTTCTCCACAAAAATTAGTTACCTTCTGTTTGGGTCGACAACTTACAAATGATTGGAAAATATCATATACAAATGCACAACATCTAACCCAGAATATGAAACAACAAAAAGGGGGCACTTAACAAAGATGAAAAACATACCAAATAATGTCCTTTGATAGCAAGAAATTGCACTAAATAAGCCACCTCTCAAAAGCAATTAGTTTAGATCATGCAGTAATGACTGCATGATTTGTACATCTATAAAGAATGTATGTAATGAAAAATAATTAAAAAATGATCACATATGGCTGGGAATTGCTTATAGTACAAAGTCTTTGCTATGTAGTGAAAATGAACACTCAATTCAGTGTAATAAAATATCCCCATAAAATCCTGTTTGTGTCAGTGGCACCAAAAATGAAGGCACAAAGCCATATATATGTGACAACCCTTCACCCTGACATCAGTGTACAATAAAATATTCCATGCCCGCAGATATGCAGTATCAGTGACACGTTGAAAATTGTGACAGTGTGCAGAATCTAACATCAAACATTATTAATACCAAGATGTCCACTCCATACAACGAGGAGGTGGGAGCGTGATGAGGAATCTGTGGTTAGAATATCCACCAGAAAAAGCATTACCAAAGATAAAACAAATGTGTTCTGCTGAGGTGTGCAGCTTCAGATTCCTCATCTTTTGAATAGATACCAAAACAGTACCTCCCAAAAGGGGAAAGGTCTGAGAGTGGACATCGCACCAGGAAATCATGCACAACTGAGCAGGCAAAATTACCCTCCCTATGGACCTAATTGTCAAGGCAATAGTTCCTCATGAAGGTGCGCCCATTTACCAGTTGTTCACCACTAGAACACCCTTGCCAAAGCTGTAGTAGTAGACTTGGCTCTGGTATAATAAGCACAAAGGCACATCGGAAAGTCCTTTTTGACCAAGTTGTAGCACATTTTTATTCAATCTGGATGAGGTCCATTCTGCAGTATCCATCCCTCATTAACTTTGGAGGATGACATGCAAAGCTGCTTATCCACCTGGTGCTCTGTATACCAATGAATATAGAAAAATAAGTGCTGTCTTGGGAACCAACTAATGAAGCCCGTCTTGCTTATTTAAAGTATTTTGACAGAGATGAGGAGAGTGCAATGGTCTATCCTGCTAAAAGGCGAAACCACTTTCAGCAGAAAGGTTACCTGAGTCCGAAGCACCAACTTTTCCAAAAGAAGGGAGTCCATGCGTGTTGCACTGTCAGCATCTGCAGTTCATTGAAATGCAGCACAGAATTATTGCAATGTCCTAAGGGTAAGTAGCCTCAAAGACCAGCTGTGCATAGGCTCAAAAGGCAAGCACATAAAGAAAGTAAGAACTAAATTAAAGCTCCACTGCAGCATATCAAAAGGTGCTGGGGGATACATAAGACCTTCCAAAAAACATCCCAGCTGGTGACTTAAATAGAGAAGACATATCAGGCAATTATAGAAACGTTTGTAAGAATAGACAACTTACGTTGATGCATTAGATTCAGTGCATTGATCTAACTGTTCTTGCACCAGGCAACAGACTTTACACAGCATCCATGAAGTGTTAAGCAGTCAGGATGACATCCACCAGTTCCTCAGGGAGGTGCACTTCTTGGTTCTGCTCAGTCTCAACACATGAAGGTAGATGTTGTGGATGTTTGGATGAAGGAACATGCCATTTTTCTAAAACAATAAATACTCAGATGAATATGATGGAGTGAAGGACAAATGCAGTATGGAGTACCAGACCCTCTGGCCTAACCTGGGGCTATCCGGATGATTTGAGCCCGTTCCTTCCTGACCTTGTTGGGGAAGCAGTAATCAAAGCAGAAACGCATAAAGGAGGAGGCAGTGTCAAGAAAGGCAAAACACATCACCCAAGGAGACCTAGAGCGAAAATTCCAGGGTGCAATAGTGGTGACCGTGATCATTCTCTATGTTATCCAACAGATCTACCCAAGAAAGACAGCACTAAGTGAAGATGCTTTGAACTACAGAAGTGAGGAGACACCACTCATGGATGGCTATATGATACCTGCTGGGTTTGCCCTCACCAGTGCTGAGAAACTTGCTGGTTGGCTGACTGTCGAGTAAATCCTTTGCAGATCCAGCCACCTCACAGCATTAGCATTTTTTTAACCAGCTGATGAGACCCCACACCGTCCTGCTTGTTGCCACGGCACATGGGCTCTCAGATCGAGTAAGGCAGAGTAGTACCCATGGTGGTAAACCAGTCCCCTCATCACAATTTGCCCTCAACTTGTTTTCCTAGGTAAGTGAACACCAGACCCGATGTTACCAGCCGGTAATGTCAGCTAGTAAAGTTGCATGAGACAAAACGCAATGCTATTCATTTATGCATCGTACGCCTAGCTTTTTGCGCTTGGCCAAAGATTACCAGCAATCTGAAGATACCTTATTGCATTTAATATTTTCACTTCAATTTTGTATCCTTGAGTGTTTACTAAAATGTTTTAACCAAAACAGTTGTCTGTTGCACTGTTTTTAAAGACCTAGTACTTCTTGCAATGACATTGTGTTATAATATTATGCAGACACAAGGGGGAGGCCTGTCAGTCATGCACAGTCAGTTTTAAAAATGCATCAACCTAATCAAATCCTGAAATTGTGTCATTCTGGATAATGGAAATAAGGTAGTTCAGTATTGAAAGATATCATCATCCAGGACTGCACCAATAAAGCATTAGATATGCTGTGCTGACACTTAACTAACTTAGTTGTGGACAAAACCTACCCGATCCTTAACCATGATGTACATTTTTATTTTGACATTGCCTCTAATTTGACTCGGGCAATGTTTTGAGATCTTAATAGCACAAACCACCACTCATTGTGCCGTATTTTGGATATTAGATGTGTTGATATTCAACAATGTGAGATTTGTTTTTGCAACCAAGAAAGAATTTGAAAAAATGTAATTCTCCACATGCCACATAGTAATACTCTGGTGAAATGTAATCAATTTGCAGATTGTTTTGCTAAAAAGATGGAAAAAATTAGAAAGGTGCTAGGTTCTATGACCTTCCAAGGTGAACTTGAATTTGAACGTATTAATTTGTCTGCACCTACTTCCTCTTGTTCAAGCTTGTGAAACTTCAACCCTCTGAATGAGAAAAATGTTTGCAAATTAGTTATGAACAGTGGACCACCTTAGGCAACAACTGACTCACTTCCTGCTAAAGTAAATAAGCTTTAATTTCAACTAGGTTTTCCCTGTAAAAGATATCATCAACCTTTTTTTTTTTTTTTTTTTTTTGTTTACTGCTGGATGCTTCACAGATGCACTTAAACAGGCTCAAAGTATTCCTTCACAAAAGACGCCTACTCGGAATCCTGAGGGGGAAAGATAACAATAGGCCTATTTCCCAGTTACCATTTACTGCTAAGCTCCTTTTAGCTAGCAGATTTTATTCATTTTGAGTCCCATAATTGATTACATGTGATCTAAGCTGGCATTTTGTCAGGTTGTAGCACTGCAGCAGTCTTGGATGAGCTTCGCTACACCGTCTGATTGCATTATCCAAGCAGTCATGATCCTATTAGATCTTTTCTCTGCTTTTGATATGATTGATCATTATAGCCTCTTGAATAGATTGAAAATGTTTGGTTTATCTGGTACTACATTATGCTGACTCCTTAGTTTTCTAGTTGGGAGAACTAGCCAAATGTTCCTTGATTCTGTCCTAATGGAGAAAAAACAGCTGGAGTGCGGAGTCCCTCAAGGTTCAGTATTATCACCACTGCTGTTTAATTTATATATGGCTCTACTGGCTTCCATTATTCTGTCATTTGACTTGTCTGTAGCCATGTGTGCAGCGACTTATTCTTTGAGAAGCACATGCAACACAATAATGCTTGAGTTGAGCTTCCCTGGCTGGAGGAGCAATCCTTGTCAGCATGCAAGTGTGTTATAAACTTAGAATAAATTCTTGAGAAAAGTGAAGTGTGTGCACTTTGAAACCTCATATCAGAGGGTCAAATAGTTTATTATGACATGATAACACTGTAACCTAGCCTGCTGTGCCACATGACTCGTTATAATCTCTTTTGCCATTTTTTTCAAATCCCAAATGTGGGTGGTGTTCAGTCGCACTGTATCCCGCATGGGATATTTGACCTGTATGTCACTTTCACAATTTTTACATAATTTTACTCTGAAGTTATTTAAAAGTAAAAAATTAAAATGTGTGTTTGCTAATGGGTGGCCTTGCTTAGGGTTAGTGTACAAGTACTAAGAGGTGTTTAGCAGCTTCCAGTTCCCAGAGGTACAAATATACCAGCAAACTTGATCCATAAAATCAAAGAAGGTCTAGTTCGTCACTGTGATAAATTCGATTTTCTTACAAGAGTGGTTAAAAAAAACTATTTTACCTTTTAAAATACATGATTCTAGACATTAAGGTTCTTTCATTTATCATTCTTTGCACATGTGTGTTTTCCATTTATAGATGGAAACTTTTTGTGGGTTCTGTACACTAGGCCTTCTTGGGCTGCAATTTCGATAGCTGTCCTTTGGTGGTCATGTTGTTTATTTAACTTTGGTTTCATTTTCTTTGCAGACAGTGGGTGTGCTAATACTGGTCTGTCTTCCATATCATTATTTCCTTGTGTTTATATTTTGAGTCAGTTAATGATAGACATTTTATGTTTTGTTGAGTAAAATAAAATATATTTTCTTCTTCTATTTTTTCATGTTTTAATATTATGATTGTTTTGATTATTGTGTTTACAAAATAATTGCTTTGTACAGCATGAGTGAAATGTGCACAGTACCTCTTTTTCATATTCGGGTAAATATATTGGTAATGTCTGAAGATTGGGTGTACTGTATTGTTTTAATTAATTATTGTGTTAAACTTTTCATTTTAGTATTAACTCATACTTTTGTTGTTTTCACCGTATGACTTGTTCTCCAGTAACTGTTTTCAGGCCCACTGTTGCCGTGGAATAGACTATGCTACTCTACCACTTTCTTTAGGCCATTTGGACTCTCCTCTCTTGAAAGTTTGTCTGTATACTACTTTTCCTGCTCACATTGCCTCTCTTGTAGCTGTGTCCTTTATCTCGATCACCTTATTTGTTATTATTTAATTTTCGGCACACTTTCTTAATACCAAGCTGGTCATATCTAACCACTGTATTGATGCAGTATATTTAACTATTATTACTAAGTCACATTTGATGACACATAATTGAAAGTTGAAGAATATTAATATCTGAATTTGTAAGTTCTGAAACATCTAACCATCTACAGCAAATTTCCAAATCATCCTTTCGTCGTAAACATTTTAAAGCAAGCATCTCTAAAAAGAGCGTAGGGTGATGGATTCATGTATGCATGTGCTTACTATCCTGGAGGATTTAATGTGCCTACAAATTTTGTGCCAAATGGATACTATAATCTGAAGTGGTTTAAAATATATTTGTTCAAATTAGTTGAATGCCAACAGTTGAACAGGTGTCATGGTCGCTTTTGTGAAGTTGTTTGAATTTAAAGCCATAACACCTTTTGTGCATTTTAGATCTTTAATACAGCAATCTGTTAGGTAGGGCAGACAAAAAGTATTGTTGGAGTGCAGGAAGTACTAGTGAAACCTATTTTGTTGTAAGTTTGCAAAGCCAGATTGCTCTTCTAGTTAGTCTATTTGCAATAATTTTTGATGTGATAAAGCTTGAATTTCCATCTTCCCCTAATTTGTTCATTTATTCACAACTTAAGACACCACTGCCTGGTAGCACATAATTACCAGGAGACTTTGGGTGTGTGCTTGAATTCCATTTTCATAAACACTTTAGTTAACATATTGAACCTTCACATAACAGCAGTTGCTGGAAAGAACAGCCATGCCTGCTAATGCCGTTTATCCGTCCCTCCAGGGTACTGTAGTTATCCTAAGCTTCTTGCTTTCATTGTTAGGAATCATCTTAGTGCATGGGGGAGAAAATTGAAAAGTCAGAATTACCAGAAACGCGCTCTCTTTATGGTTAGGTTTGACATTTATTAGCACCTCATATTCCTTAAAGGGACGTTATGCCAGCATAAAACGGTTGTTAGTGTTTATGCCTAGAATTCTGGACAATATTTTCTGGGCTATGAACAGATATTTGAGAGTGGGGGCCTAGTGTGCTACACTGGCAATGGTGCCTTTGGCAGTGACCACCGATGTGGCATCTTCAGTTCTTGGCTGGAGAATAGAACATTTTAGGGCCAGGACCATTCCTCACTGGGTGCAAAGGGCTTCTTCAGTAAACAGTTTGAAAGATTACACATTCGGATAAATATTATTTTTAAATGAGGCATAGAAACTAAGGGACTGACATTCATAGGAATTACAATATTCTATTATCTGAAATGCACGCAGCCATAAGTTTTGTTCGCTAAGCATTATATTAATGCATTCTGTATGAGGGAAGGTAGAGCCACTACTTAAAACCGCAGCAATTTACAGCTGAGGTCAACAGGCTATAGTTAACTGTTGATTTTGTTCAATACGGTTATTAAGTGAGGCATTGTAGGCTTTTATGCTGATCTCCTATATTAATCTGTTCCTTCCTGCAACTTCCATGCCACTGGTACCCACTGGAAAACGTTTGTGATTAGGCCCTGTATGAAATTTAAATTAGTCTGGTGTAATTTCAGAAATTGCCCGTTTCACTTTTTAGGTGAAATTCCCAAAAATCTTTCTAATATGTCATGTCCTATAATTATGCCACTGTCCGCTGCAAAATTTTAGCTCGAAAACAACTCTCACAGCCGGAACACGAGCAGCAGCTGTTTGCAGTAGTTGTGTTTTTTGCAATTATTTTTTTTTCAAAATGCGTCCTTACAACAATAATTGATACAGAGATTCATTTTGAACTAAAATATAGTGCTGAATGACTGATTTGCATTTTGTATACTTACAATGACGCATTATTTTCCCCTATTTGTGAACTGGGTATTTTTTAACTCTATTGAGCTGCTGATTATGTTTGTAACTTGGAAATAGTTATGGGACTCTAATACTAGCAATTTCTTTAATTTAGAAATTGTATGTGTCTAGCAAAGTTTACCTTGCGTTTTTGTGTGTGACGTATATAAAGCCTATTCTCCTGCATCCTTAAGTCATAGTTGCATCAAGTACAAACCATTTCTAATTAACAACTTTTCATATGGGTTCATATATAGGCATTGATTTTTCAGTATCTTAAATGTGTTGACTTAGGACATTGCTGATTGCATGATCTCTCTTCAAAATTAATTTATCAGTCTTTACACTACATACTATTTTTATGAAAGGTGTAAAATCCCTGTAATAATGTTCTTTTGTTTAAGGAATGTTAATGGTGTCTTTGACTAAAACAAATGGTATTTATATAACACAACCAATGAATTATTCTACATGCTTAAACATGTTTATTCACCATTTTATTAATAAGACCTGAAAATAATCTTAGCATGCTTCCTTCCCTATTGTTACGTTGGTTTGCTCTACTATGTTCTAGACCTGACTGTGTCACCAGGAGAAGTAAATTCGTATGTCAGATTGGACCTGGCACATAAATGAATACGTTATTCATATTGCACATTGGTCTTCACTGGTGAGGACCTAGCAATTCAAATGTAGATGTTCTTTTTATTTGTACTTTTCTTCACTGCTGAAATATAAAGAATTTCTGAAAAGGTTTTCTTTTAATTTTGCATTCTTTTGTAGTTGTTGGTTCTATTCTTTGCAATATGGCCGCTGCTTTGTGGAAACATTATTTGGTGAACTGTGTTTAATTCAATACAGCTGTAAAGATCTATTATGGAATATTTACTTTTTCAAAATGTGGAACAGATTTGCATACACTTAACAAATTTTCATCAATTGCGAAAAGTGCAAGTAATGTACATAATGACATTCTGTTTGACGTAGGATCATGAATTTGCCATCACGCTTTCGAAAGTCAGTATGACATTTATGTCCAAGGAACTTAATTGCAAATTTGTCCATGTACAGGCTTTTTTTTTTTTCTCGAAATCCGTTTCTCTCTGTTCACCGTTCATCTTCCCAACTCACCGCACATTTTATAGTTGAAAACATGCAAAACTAGCTTAAGTAATATGTTGGTATAAGTAGTTTTTGCTCACTTCTGATAAAGTAACCTGATCAGAGAATGCATAGGAAAATGGAGCAGTAGCAATCAATATGTCCGCATCTATTAGACAAGTGTAATTGCCATGACACATAATTTGTGAGAACAATTTTTCACATAAGTATAGGCCTACAAAGATTTATTAATTTTACTTTTTTCACACTCAAAGCAAAACAAGCACTGACAACTCAGATTTGTACTGATATAAATCCAATGTCTCAAAGCATATTTTGTAGCGATGACTACATAGCTTATCACTGAGATGTAGCTTACCTGCAAGGTAGAAATGGTTGTACATGAAATATATTCAAACACACCAGTTTCTTACAACTTTTATTGGACTAACTGAAAATAAATTTACAAAATGGTGTATAGCATTAGCTTTCAAGGCCACACACGTTTTCCACGGATGTAGCTATCTTTGCAGGTAAAACTAAACCTACCAGTGTCCGGCGTATATTCCTCAAAGTGGCTTACTTTGAGGAAAGTAACACATGAATCCTATCCTCAGTCTATTGATCATAATTGTGTACAGATGCATGTCACGATCTCTGAAAATACATTTACAACGGATTTCCAATGCCTAGATTATAAGTGTATGCAACTTGTCTCTAAACACTATTTTACGTAGCAGGCAGTTGATAGCATTCTAGTGTTTTGTAGACAGACCCGTATCTCCGAAGGATGTGTGTGGCACTGATAAATTCATTTGATTTCTACCCACACCTTTTTTCGAATGGAAAGGTATTTCCATGTGTGAGAAAAATGTTTGCTATTTCATCATCTTTATTCATTCCAAGGATATTGTTCAATGCAAGTGTTATTACAAAGAGAGTTATAAAATCCTGGAGTGCGTTAATCTTTTGGTTGGATTAAAATGATTGCACAGACCGTTTGAAGACTTGGGTGCAATTTATATGTGCAAATCAATTTGAGTACGGTCCAGCTTTCCTGCAGGGTAGCTTCACTGTTACATGTTTGACATTTTTGCATTCTTAATAATCAATTTTTTGTGTATAGTCCTGATCACTTGGCTCCATGTGTAATTCAGGTTTTGGACGTAGCAAAGAAAATGAATGCAAGGAAAAACAAACTTTATAATCCTAATCTGTTCTATTGGGATTTAGTTTGACAGAACTTTATGTGCTGCATCATTAAATTCCGAGAATAGAATCTGGTAAGATTGACACATTTTATTGAAATATGTTAGAAATTATCTATGAACATAATTCTGTCCTTTGAACCAAAGACCAACACCAGAAATGCTATGTTAAGAAAAATGGCCCCTTGAAGTATGTAATAATTTGACAATATAAATGAACATTTACAAAGTTACAAGAGTATGATATGTTATTCCAGGTATGTCACAGACTTGGATAGTGCAACCCTCTCTACTACTACACTCTTATATTGCCAGGCAAACCTTATGTTGCCAGAGACATCCTTAATCACATATATAGGCTCTGCTATCATATGCCTATTACAGGGAATTTCTGGCAATCGATTTCTTTTTTTGCTTTGGAACTGTCCCATTATGCCTTTTACAGTCTTCTGTGCCCCGTTGCAGCTAGCACATTTCCAGCTACAGACATCATATGCCCATCACATTCATAATTTGCTGAGTAACCGGCTTTCATGACGGTTCCAGTCACCATTAACAGCTGGCTTCTTTTGACCATTATATCCTTTTAACACTGGACGTGACATACTCCGTTATACAGATTCGTTTTATTTTCAGTCTTTTTTTTGCAGTATTGTTGTGTGTTTTGTGAAGCATCCTACGTATGCTTTCTGCAGATGCACAGTACTTAAAAAAAATAAAAAGGCACAACTGATAGTTCTTGCTATCGTGCATTGGTGAAATCTCTACATGCCAAGGTACTGCCACGTCTTGCCTTATATGCCCAGGTATGCACTATTCAGCCACAGTTTTATATAAAAGGTACAGCCTAATACATCCTTATATTTCTGTCTTTGGCCTGTTCCTGTGCCATATGTTTAGCCACCATAAATTGTTAATAAACAATGCTCCTTTCAGAAACAATAATTATTGAGACTTTGATTCATGGGAAGAATGAGAAAGCCGCTCCTATGTATATGCCAGGTGCCCAAGAATCTGGACTCAGTGTAGTGATTGATCTAATTTAAAAAATAAAATGCACAAGCATTTTGAAATGGAATCACAATCAAATGTAATTTCTCAAACAGTATGAATGATGTATAATTACATTAGTTTGTATTCATAACAATCCAACTTTTGTATAAATGGGCTCAAATTGAATAAATGAGTGCAATTGACCAATGACTAATAATAAAATAGCGTTTTGTTTATAACACCAATGTTTTTGCCCCTTTGCAGCAATAATTTCAAAAAGGATCTATCTACGGATCAGAAATGGTAATGCCCTAGGAAGGAGCATAGAGACTATGAATTAGTGTGGTCCCTATTAACTGATACTCAGTTCACAGGATAGACCCAAATTCGTACCTGAAGGATACAGGTGAGAAGTCAAGTGCATTCTGATAAAGGGGAAAAGAATTACAAATATGCCTACCTGAATTGATTAGATCACAGAATAGAAATTATTACAGAATATGAAGTGTGCATTTAGCAGTGTTGCTTGGTAATGCTGTCGGAAAATAAAGGAAAGCAAATAAATAATTTAAACATTTGCATAATGGGGCTGTTAAGAAAAGTCAAACAAGCCGATGAAATAGAAACTTAAATAATGCAAGAATGCAGTACTCGAATAGAATAAAAGAAAACTAATCATCCATCTTTCAAATTTGAGATTCAGACTTTTTACAAAAGACAAATGATAAAGCTCATGATCTACCTGCTGTGAAATTTCAAATCATATGTGTATGTTTTTAAATGCTGCCATCAAGTGGGACAGGGAGCTATAACGACAATTTCCACACATATTAACAGTTCAGTCTTCTTTATTCTTAAGTGTAATCTCCAGACACACTCTTGGGAGGAAAGGGATGCACTCCTTCGCACAACTTCATCTTTTGACAGTTCCTTCAAACACCCCTCAACATTCCAGAATCTCCTTACCATTATCTCACAAAGCAGGTAGCAGCTTCCCCATATAGTGTCCTTCTTGAATGATAAATTGGTATTGGTGTCCGGGTTTAATTTGAAAATAGAAGGAAAAGGTAAGGAATTGTGTACAATGTGAGAATTCCGATAAGACCCTTGTTACACTCAGACCACCTTTGCATCCCCTGACTACTCCAGGTATGCCATGGGAAAGAGTAGGCATAATTTAATCGGTCCTTTGTGAGAACAAAGAAACAAGTGTATTTGATTGTTATGATTGATCACTTTACCAAGTGGCCAGAAGTAGAGATAGTGCAAAAAGCAGATACTGGCAGTATTATCAAATTCCTAGACCAAAATATTTTTGAAAGGGGTATTGCCAAAATGTATAGTGAGCGATATTGGACCTCAGTTCACGTCTGAATGTTATGTAGCCTACCTGAGGAGAAATAATAGTCAGGTTTGGAGAAGAAAATTGTTCAGGACAGTGTGGGTCTACAGGATTACTCCTAGTGAGAGTACAGGTGCTCGTCCATTTGAACTGATGAGAGGAAGAACGCCAATGTCCAAAGATAATGTAGGATGGTTAAAGGCAGCTAAAGGGGTCACCTGATGTGGGGAGAGGAAATCTGTTGCAAGCGCAAAGTGTTTGTAATAAAATATTATGATTTAAAGCAAAACAGAAGTGGCACAGGGAGCTATAAAAACACTTTCCACACACTAACACTTCAGTCTTCTTTATTCCGAAGTGTAATCTCCAAACACTCTTGGGAAGAAAATGTAGGCACAACTTCATCTTTTGGTGGTTATCTCAAACATCCCCTCAACATTTCAGGATCCCCTGACCATTATCTCACAATGCAGGTAGTGGCTTCCCATATGGTGTCCTACTCGGGACAATACATCTTCCTGGTACATGTATAAGTACATATCATCACAGCAGGAATGAGTACCCTACCTGCTCCTTGCTCCATCTGACTCGAAGAATACTGCAGGGACTTAGTGCACAGATGCGCTTAACTCTTTTTTTTCAGCACAGAAGTCACGATGTGGTGGGTAGTTCACAGGACAGGGATAGTGTACGGGGAGTAAAGGGTTTGTAAACAGGAAAAAAGGGAGGAATGAAGTGGAAGTGAGGGGTTTGTGAAAATTATTAGGAGCAACGGGTGAGGAGGTAAGCAGTTTTATAATTGGAAGTGGGGTGTGATGAGAAGTAAGGGGTTTGTTAAAAAGGGAGTAAAGCTGGAGAGGAAGTAAGAGGATTTGAAAACAGAGTAATGTGGGGGATAAGGGTCTAAAAACAGTGGAAGTAAATAAGGGAGGGTAGTAAAAGTGGGAAGAGAGCAAGGGAAGTTGAGAACGCTCTGGAAGTAAGAAGTGGGAAAGCAGGAGGGGAATTAATGGGTTTGATCAAGAGTGATGCTTTTGTAAAACACAGGAGTAAAGTGGGAGAGGGATTAAGGAGCTAAAAAAACTGGAAAAGGGGGAGGTGGAATCATTATAAAGGGAATGGGAAGGCAGGGAAAAGGGTCTTTAAAAAAGAACAGGGTTTAAGTGGGAGAAGCTACCCTTGATAGCTGGAAAATCAAAGTCAAAGATGAAAAGTTTCTTAAAGAACACCTTTCAGTTTTGTCAGCCTGGTGAAAGTCCTTCTAAATGAAAATGTTTTCAACAATGGCTAGACTCAATAAATGTGTCAGAACACTTTTCTACATGTTAGAATTTCGAGATCACATAAAACCAGAGGCTCCATTGGGACCATACTGAAGGTGGGCTAGTACTGGTGAGTGCTACTGTCACCTATTTATGCTGTATATTCTGATTACATTTGAACAATTGCTGGTTTGTGTGGTAAACATTTGTGTTTTGGGACAACTGTCAATATTCATTCATGATTATATTTTTAATCTCATTACTGGTAGCATTACAGGTACAGAGGTATTCCATCTTTTCCTCACTGCTATTTTATGTTTTGGGTGACAGGAGGCATTCTCTGTTGTAAAATAAAGCAATTTTTCTTGATTGATAGAGCAGTCTAAACGGATAATCTACTTTTCTTCTAGTTTGGTGATCAAGATGTCTGAATGGGAGAAAAAAAATCTTTCTTTTTGACACTGTTTAGTCTTACCCAATGACTATCCAAATAGTAGATTATCGTTCTGGGCTGATGTATTCTGAGATGGTGTTCTTCTCAGAGGGTTTTTGGGATAAAGTCATTTAGATTTGTTCTCAACTTTGATTTGAGGTCAAGGAAAATATTATCTTGAGTGTCAAAGGTAAAACAAACTAAATTGTATATCAGGGACCTCAAATTAAGTCATGCTTGGAAGAGCTGGGGTTGATTAATATTGCTTTGCAAGAAAAGCATCATTTATGTACCTTTACCATTGCTTAATATGTGGTCTGAAACATTGGTGTACGCATAAATGCTGTTTTCCTCACTTAGTCCCAGGAAAAGGTTTGCTAGGCTTGGGGTGATTTGAGCTTCTATTACAGCCCTTTTTATCTGAGTCAATTTGGAAAGAAAAAAAGTTTTTAGTAAGTCTTATGTTAGCCAGAGACACTATAAAATCGGTGGGCACAAAAGTGGGGCATTCTGTTTTGTCCAGGGTCACGCAAATGTTATTAACAGCATAATCCAGCAGGATATTAGTATAAAGACATTGTATGTCTAAAGTCACAGGTAGTTGTGTGATTGAGTATTATTATCTTCAATATTCTTAATTAACTCCATACTGTCTCAAATGTATGCTCTGGTAGAAGACGCAAATTGTATGATAAATATTCTAAGAATGGGGTCAGGTTCTTAAACCTTCAACCAGCTAGGAGAGTAATGGACTTGTTTGTATTTTGAGTAAAACATATTGTCGCGTAGGCTCTCATTATCCTAATGAGACTACTGGATTTGGGCGGCAGAATCACTTGTATTGCGGGGGACTGAGTCTAATCCCACACCGGGTGACACCTGTTGACCCAATCTGGGTTTTGTTCCAGCTAACTAGCAGTGCCTCATCTCCACCCAAGAGCAGAGAGGATTGATCAACCGAGCGCATGACACAAATGACTCCTCAGGGAAATCATGTTCACTCAGATCTCATCCGTTTCTTTCAGTTATATTAGTCTCACGTATGCAAGGACAACCAGAGGCAGAGTAAGGTTCAATAAGGTTTTGTTGAAGCAACTGCATCTTAGATAATAAAGCATGCATTGCAATAACTAGGATGATGAAGCATGACAGGATTAAAATTGTGACAAGGAGAGTGAAACATAAAAATAATACTATCATATTGTCACTAAGATCGTTGAGAATAGCTCCTACCTAGGCTATGTTAGAACACATCATGTTAAGCTCTAATTCTACCCCTATGGTTACCCTGGGAAGACATCATCCCTCATACCTGAGCAAGAGGCCTGTAGTCTACATAAGCAGCTGCAGAAAAGCACTCAGCAATCAGCAAACAGTCGTGGTCATCTGGCTGGAATCTCCCTCTAACGTACATGGGTCAAAGTAGTATTTTCATAATAAAACAGTTGAAGTTCCAAAAAAGGATCCTCACGTAAGACTGTGTATGTTTCTGTGAACATTAGAGACAAAGCGTACCACTGTTGCCAGAAACCTATTTTACTGCAGCCTTGAGCAAAAGCACAGAGTGAACGAAATGTCTTGGTTAAGAACGCAATGCAGCCTAGGCCAAGAAGAGCTAGATAAAAAAAATAAACAAGACCGCAAATGTGGCTATTGTTAGAATAATAAAACGAAGCTGAATAAAAAAAAATCTAGGTAAAAATGCACTGCGGTAGGCTTAGTTTGCTAAAATAACGTGTATGAAGCTATAACTAAAATGGCTATACAACAATATATCATAGGGGTTCTGGGTTTCTTCTTGTTAAGAAAACCATACTGATTTTTGCTTAAGAAACTAACCTCTAGTCCACACAGATTATCAAATAGAATATCAAATCCTAGGGGTAGAATATATCCTTTTGTAATGTTCCATTACCTTTAAATATACTTTCTGCCCTGTACTGTGGTTCCTGCACAATGGTCTCTTGCCTTTTGACAGCAGATTGAATGAAAATATCCAGATTATTTATTTGGAAGGGGATGTAGTCCAGGTCAAGACTGGTAATATTGTATTTGACATACCTTCACTGTGAGCTGAAGGCCTCAGCTTCTCTCAGGATGATTTTTTACAAAAGTCATAATTTTGGGTTGAACGATGGGGTGGGGCATAAACTTAGTGTTGCATGAAGCTCGATAGCTGTTGTTGGAAAAAGTGGTGCCATTTGTGAATTTGGCAAAATAATTGCTGTAATTCAGTTTTAGTACTGAAAAAATCAGTGGGTTTTCAAAGGATAGGCCATTCATTTTTTATGGAAGTTTCAGAAGAAGAAAATGTTTGTATTAAAAGATTGATTATAGGACCCATGTCAAGACAGTTATGACCAATGTTACTCATTCTGCATGATTCTCTCTCCTTGTCAGTCTCAGATGGGTAAACCACCTTCCTCTCCTGCACCTGCCCCTCCTGGAGCCCTTTCCTCTTCTGTCCTTTTCTGAAAACGTTGGTTAAGTGCGGCTTCTGGCCCTAGGGCAGTCGTAAAACACTGGTAGCTGGTTGGAGATTCCTCATTGTTGGAAAATGGCCCTCTCAGATGGGTCACCCTGAACCTTTTTTTCCCTTCCTCCTCCTCCTTTCTTTCGGACCTTGTTTGTGTTGGCTTTGACTGTGTGCACTTTACCACTACTAATCAGTGCTAAAATGCTTGTACCTTGTCCTCTAAAGCATGGTAATATTTGCTCCTACCCAATTGACAAATGTAATTTACTTATAATTCCCTAGTAAAGTACACTACATGTACCCAGGGCTTCTAAATTAAGTGCTACTAATGGGCTTGCAGTAACTCCCTATTCCACCCACTCATGTAGCCCATAATCATGTTTCAGGCCTCCCATTGCAGAGCCTGTCTATGCCATTTTGAACCTCCCAAGATAAGCCTCTTACCAGACTCAAATCTTCCCTTTCATACATTTGTCCTTCCTAAAGCAGGGCCCCTAAATGACCCACTGACCAGGGTGTAATGTATTTAAAAGGCAGGACATGTTATTTTTAATTTTACATGCTGTGGTTGTGAAAAAACACCCACAATTGTTTGGCACTGCTGCAAGGCCTTTCTCTCCAATAGAAAAAGATCGGGATTACCTTATTACATCTTATAAGTGTAAATCCTAATCGGGAAGAGATACATTGGTCAATTTGGTGTCTCTAAATTCCCCAATTAAAATCACATCTTATGGTGAAGTCGGATTTTAAATTGCAGTTCTGAAAATGCCACTTTTAGATCATTGGCATTTTCTTACTTTAGCCATTTGGTGCCTGCTGCCTGTCTCCAATACACATCTGGGCTGATGTGACAGCTGCATTCCCTCTAGACAGCCACAGTCAAAGGGAGCTTATGTGTGGCTAATGGATCGCCTGGGAGGATGGGCGGGAAGGGCTAGGCCTAGCTTCACACTTACACAACAAAAGGGCTAATTACCTCCTGTAGTGAGTCTGGAGTGACAGCAGGAAGCATGAACCTCTGTGCACGTCAAGGCTCTCTTTGAAGTTTTCCCCAGCTTAAAGGCACAACTTGGTATAAGTGTTAGACCCATGATACCAGAACTTTCTTACACTCCTGGACCTGTGACTACTATGGATACTCTGCCAGGAAGATAGACTGCTGTGATGCTACAAGTACCGACCCTCTGCTGACCTACTACTCTGCTGGACTCCTGTTTTGCTGAGGCGACCTGGTGCTTGCTGCCCTCCTACCTGAGAGTGAGAAGGGCTGGACCTGCATCTCTCCATCCCAGAACCAAAGTGACTCTATGGGCCTGCTGTTTTCTGGAATCTCATTGACACAAAATACTTCCAGCTCACCTGCTACAGCTTCTGTTCGAGTATTCAACCAGCTCCTGACCTCCAAGAAGCAACTCTCCAGTCCTGCGACCTTAAAAGCAGTTTGTTGCTCCTGAATTCAAGATTTTGAGCTCTTGCTACTGCGAATGGGCCTGCTCACACCAGAACCGCTCCACTCATATGAAGAATCAGTGCAAGCCAACGCAAGTTTGACTCTTAGCACAGCCAGCATCACCCCAGTCCACCTGGCAAAAATGCCCATCTAACTTGTGGCACCCACGGACCGCTGCCAGTGGTGCTCTCCTTGCATCCAGTGAACTTCTCTGAAAACAGGACTCATGGCTCAACTTTGAGAAGGTAAAGCTTCAGTGGGACTTACCTGGGACTGTATCTGACCCATGCTCCATGGCAGTCAGCTTGAACTTTTGGATTCTGCTTTAGCGGATCCAGATAGCCCCGGCTGGCGCTTTATGCTTTTAATCACTACATTTTTTAAATATTTTAAAATTCATATCTAGACTTTTACTTATTGGAATTTTGTTGTGTAGGTCTTATTTTACTCATGAAACAAGGCTCTGTTCTTCTAACCAGTTGTGGTGTCTTTTTGTGTGGTGTTTACTATTTGAAGTATTGCCCAAATACAATTAGGTGCGCATTTCGACTTTGATGGTCTTTGCGAAAGACTGCCGAAGCCGCAGGCTCTCAAAAGACCGCCAGTGCTGACGGTCTGAAGACCGCCATATTATGTTGTCTTACCAATTTCCGCCGGACATTGTAGTAGAGGTGGTTTCCACTGCTGGCACGTTCACGCCAACAGGACGCCGCCCCCCCAGTATTACGATCCGTAATACAGTGCAGCAGTTTCCTGCATGGAGGTGCAGTGCCGGTGGTGGAATGCGCAGTGACCCATCCCCTCCCTGACGGCCACCTCACTGAAGCAGGTAAGTTGATTGTCTGAAAGGGGGGAGGTGGGAGGGTGGGGGGCGTTGTTTGAATGTGTTTGGTGTCTGCGTGTGTGTATGAATGTGGGGAGAAGGGGTGTGTGTGCGTTTGTGAGTGCTTGTATGCTGGGGAGGAGGTGTTGTGTGTGTGAGCGCAAGTATGTTTGTGTGAATGCGGAGGAGCGAGTCAGTTTGAGTCCGTGTATGTGTCAGTATGAGTGCGTGCAAGTGTATGTGTCTGAGTACGTGTGCACGTGTGAATGGGTGTGTTTGTCTCCATGTGGGTGTATCTGTGTGCATATTTGGGTGCGATTATGTGGGGGTGTAAGTTAGCAAATGCGTGGGGGTGCGTGAATGTAGGTGTATGGTCATGTGGGGGTGTGTCTGCCGGCGTCAGGAATTGAGATTCCTGTTGTCGGGTGCATGACAGCCAGCATTTTCTTGGCAGTGCGACCGTCGCGAAAATGCTGGCAGCCTTCTGACTCGTAATACAATGGCGTTATGACAGATACAGCAGGGCCAAAGGTTGTCACCTCTGGTCCAGCAGTCTGACTGCTTCAGTCAAACCACCAAAGTTGTAATAAGGCGGTCTTTACCGCTGGCCCAGCGGCAGTAAGACCACCACCGCGGGTCTGGTGTTCCAAGTACTGCCAGACTCAAAATGAGGGCCTTAGTGTGTATCTGATTTACCCTGACTAGGATTGTGGTTCCTTCTTGGACAGGATGCATACCTCTGCCAACAAGAAACCCAATTTCTAACACTCAGTCTGAACCTACTGAAGCAGAGGACTCTGAAAGTTTATATTTCTTCTCAGAAGATAGTTAACCCTGATTGTAAAGCGACCCTCTTTGTCTTGGTGGTAACAGTCCTTGGATAAGTAAGGATAATTGTATATGATTATTTCTGTTGATGTTATCAGCTTGCGCCTGTGTCAAGAGTCAGTATATTCAACTAATCAAGCCTTTATATTTGTACTGGATTTGTGCAAATATCAATGACTGATCATTATCAAACAATTGAGTCTCCTTTGGCAATCCAGATTTAGCCCATAGGGCAGTAAAATTATCTTAAATGAAAACGCTGTTCTAGGGTCCACTACTTTCCTCTCTAACCATTTAAATGTAAGGCTAAACAGGTGGGGATAAGTCCAAATTCAGGTATAGTTGGATATTGAAACCATCCCTTCCCCAAGGAGAATGCCATCAAATAAGTTTAAATTACAGAAATAATGACATGACACCTATGGAGAGACACAGGCCAGGAAAGTGAGCCTCAGGGCAGTATTCTAGAAGAAAGTGGTAAATTGTTTAGTTTAATGGGGGCAAAGACATATGGACAAATATGGGTATGCAAGGTGATGTGCAGTCTTCAAATACATCACAAGTGGTTAAATCGATAGGGGATTTTGTGGGTAACCGTTTTAAGGGATAGCCTAACTCGAATTTAAGACAAATTCCTCAGGGCCTAATGTTGAACCAACCCAGGCAAACTAGAGGAAACCAATCTAATCAGTCAGCACATAGCCTGGTACGGGTGTGCGTAATAAAGAACTCAATAGATTTTATAGGTGGTCATATTAAGACACAATTTTAACCCAGGTTGTCCTCATCTCCCCATTGGGTAACAACTGTCTGAAGGACCTTAACAGTCTGACAGAATCTGGGATATGGCGGTGTTAGAAATGGGGTTTTTGGTTGGCAGTCAGGTTACCCCCTGTCCAAGCAAAAGCCCTCACTCTAGTCAGGGTAAGTCACACACAATCCAAGATTATCCTGTGCCCACCCTCTGGTAGCTTGGCACGAGCAGTCAGGCTTAACTTAGAAGGCAATGTGTAAAGTATTTGTGCAATAAATCATACAATACCACCATATAGCACCACAGAAATACACCACACAGTGTTTAGAAAAATATATAATATTTATCAGGATACTTGTAGGTCAAAAAGAATAAAGTTGCAAGGGAAAATTGTAGAAATATCACAGGACAGTGATATAAAGTGTCTTAAGTCTTTAGAATATAAACAAAGTCTCTTTTAAGCACAAGTACCTGGTTGGGAGTGGAAAAATCTCCTCAGAGGGCCACCAGAAAAGAGGTGCGTGGAAAAAGGGTGTGTGCGTCGATTTCTCCCCAGCACACACGGACTTGCGTCATTATTTTCCACGCGGGGAAGTCGGCGTCGTTTTCCGGCGCTCGGACAGTCTCTTTCTGTGGATCGCGGGGATTACCAGATGTCCCGGGTCTGTGCGTGGATTTTCCTGCTTGTTCTCCGGCTGCGCGTCGAAATTACGATCTCACGGCAGACGTCGCGTCGATTTCTCCTCTAGACTTCGATCTGCGGGGCTGCGCGTTGAAATTACGATCTCACGGCAGGCGTCGCGTCGATTTCTCCTCTAGAGGTCGAGCAGCGTTATCCTTGCGAGGCCGTGCGTCGGATCTTCGATCGTCCCCAGAGCGTCGTGTCGATCAGCGTTGGAGTGCGGCGTTTTTCTCACTGCGAAACAAGCTGTGCGTCGACATTTTCGGCGCACGGAGCGTCCAAGTAAAAGAGAGAAGTCTTTTTGGCCCTGAGACTTCAAGGAACAGGAGGCAAGCTCTATCCAAGCCCTTGGAGAGCACTTTCACAGCCAGACAAGAGTTCAGCAAGGCAGCAGGGCAACAGCAAGGCAGCAGTCCTTTGTAGAAAGCAGACAGGTGAGTCCTTTGAGCAGCCAGGCAGTTCTTCTTGGCAGGATGTAGTTTCTGGTTCAGGTTTCTTCTCCAGCAAGTGTCTGATGAGATAGGGCAGAGGCCCTGTTTTATACCCAAATGTGCCTTTGAAGTGGGGGAGACTTCAAAGAGTGGCTAAGAAGTGCACCAGGTCCCCTTTCAGTTCAATCCTGTCTGCCAGGGTCCCAGTAGGGGGTGTGGCAGTCCTTTGTGTGAGAGCAGGCCCTCCACCCTCCCAGCCCAGGAAGACCCATTCAAAATGCAGATGTATGCAAGTGAGGCTGAGTACCCTGTGTTTGGGGTGTGTCTGAGTGAATGCACAAGGAGCTGTCAACCAAGCCCAGCCAGACGTGGATTGTAAGGCACAGAAGGATTTAAGTGCAAAGAAATGCTCACTTTCTAAAAGTGGCATTTCTAGAATAGTAATATTAAATCCGACTTCACCAGTCAGTAGGACTTTGTATTACCATTCTGGCCATACTAAATATGACCTTCCTGCTCCTTTCAGATCAGCAGCTGCCACTTCAACATTGTATGAGGGCAGCCCCAATGTTAGCCTATGAAGGGAGCAGGCCTCACAGCAGTGTAAAAACGAATTTATGAGTTTTACACTACCAGGACATATAACTACACAGGCACATGTCCTGCCTTTTACCTACACAGCACCCTGCTCTAGGGGTTACCTAGGGCACACATTAGAGGTGACTTATATGTAGAAAAAGGGGAGTTCTTGGTTTGGCAAGTACTTTTAAATGCCAAGTCGAAGTGGCAGTGAAACTGCACACACAGGCCTTGCAATGGCAAGCCTGAGACCAGGTTAAGGTAGCTACTTAAGTGGGTGGCACAACCAGTGCTGCAGGTCCACTAGTAGCATTTAATCTACAGGCCCTAGGCACAGGTAGTGCACATTATCAGGGACTTATAAGTAAATTAAATAGTCCAATCAGGTATGATTCCAGGTTACCATGTTTTAGGGGAGAGAGCATATGCACTTTAGCCCTGGTTAGCAGGGGTAAAGTGTGCAGAATCCATAAACCAGCAAAAACAGTGTCCAAAAAGTGGAGGGAGGCAGGCAAAAAGTTAGGGGTGACTACCCTAAGGCATGTCAGGTCTAACAGGCGGGGAGTCTAGTTACTCTGAATATAAATATATGTCAAATATTAAATAGTGGCATGGACTGTGGACCTCAGTAAGCTGGCTCACTCTGTTTACATGTCCTCCTCCCAGATTTCTTTATTGTTGGATGTAATACTATTGATGCAAAAAACATTGCAAGGCATATTCTAAGTTACAGTGTTACATAAAGATGCTTAAAAAACCTCAAAGATTAACTTACAGGCAATAGCTTCCGAACTAAAACAAACAAATTAATGTTTCCCATCTTTGTTAAAACCAGTTGAGACACTGAATATGTAATCCACCGAGGAAGAAAATGGGGGAGCCTTGTGAGGTAGTGAATAAGATTTTGCTACCTAATTTATACCTGTAAGTGGCTTATGATATTTAAGAGATGATGAGGGACATACCCGGGATATATCAGTTACATTCAATGTAGAAGGAGAGCGGTAAAGAAGATAAAAAGTGTAAAAAGGAGCAAACTCCCAATTATTAAAACCCCACAGGATGATGCACAGGTAAAGATTGAATGGGGGGAGGGGTAGTTGCAATAAGAGATCTGGAAGATCAAGGAGAGGTAGGGAATGCAGGTACAATTTAAGAGGCACAAAAAGTGCACCGGGTGGGCAGGGTCAAGTATTCATTAATTAAGGAATATTAAAATGTCATACTTTAATCCATCCTTTAATGGGAGGTACCTCATGGTTCCTTTTATAAAACGGGATGGATCCCAGGGAACCCAGATCTGAGGCAAGGAATGTCAGAGAAGTTACATCCAATGAAGTTCTGAGCACCAGGATGAAAAGAAACTTTGGGTGTATGTAGAGCCACGCGAGAAGGGAAAATAGTAAGAAGTCAAGAAAATTAGGTCTCATTTGCTTTATGCCTTTTCGAACTGCTCTAGCCTGTTAACACACCCTATGAAGAATAAAAAAACAGGTACGTTTTGTGGAAAGTAAATCAGCGAATAAGGAAACAAAGATAACCTTATTTTCATTGTTGGTAAAAGTGAGTGAGATCCTAAAAAGGGTAAGACAATTGTTCATGAAATAGACATTTCGAGCATAGAACACACAGATAAAAACTTCCCACAATGTAATTTCGGTCTAGGGAAAAAATGGGTCAAGTTGCACCACATGGAACAGGGAAAAAAGCAGGGACAAAGACAGTTAAACGGATATAAGAAAGCACCCATAAAAGTCAGAATTTCCCAAGAAAAACTCGGTAGGCAAAATTATGTTGAGCATTGTAACCTATATGAGTCTGTAAATATCCCTGTAGATCTAGAGAAGGGCACGGATATATTGAGCAACGTAGATTATGGGGAAATTTCTTTAAACAGAATGGGCATTTTGAAGTTGTAAAATCTGAAGGCACTGTTTATCTTCCACTTCAGCTAGAATGAATAACATGGGACTTTTATAGAAAAAAGTCACTCTCATGTTGCACATAGTTTCCAAAGTGACTTATGACAAAGATCATGGAAAACCTTAACTTTTGATTAAAGAAAAAAGTGAGAAAACTGGGGAAAAATGTGGTCTGTTGGAGAAAGAGTGGATATGCTTAAAAGGTAAAATCAAGAAGGGAGAGGAGTATAAGAGCCAGCAGGAAGTCTGTCTAAGGAAGAATTTAGTGCAGCAAGAAGGGAGTATAAATTATTACATAAGGAAGAAGCAGGCTTGTCATACCAAATGCTGGAAGTTCATGATTGAAGCAATTGTTTCCAAAGATATTTAATAATTCTGGGCCCTCTTCTGAAATGGGATGGGCAAGGATGAAGGGAAGATGAGGTGTCTGGTTGGTAAAGAAGCATGGCTCAAATACTTAGAGGAAATCTATATAAATGGGTACCTTGATACAGAAAGTCAAGATAAATGTATGATAGAAAGAGAGATACAGCTGAATTTTTACAGTTAGCCATAAAGGAAGCAACACATTCTCAGAGTTTAACAAGAGTGACTGGACCCAATAGTTTACCAGCATCTATAATTAACATTAATGTGGACTGATGGTACAGTATGCTTTTTATTTGTATTTCAAAGGGTACTGAAAATAGTGTTACTTCTGCAAAGCTGGAAGGCTGCTGTTCTAAAACCTGTCTTAAAAAAATGACATCACCGATCCCTAACGTTATAGACAGAAAAATCTACTAGATGTGGATGGAGAGGTACTCTGAAAAATTACCTTGAGCTTACTGAAAGAGTGGATAAAAAATTAAAGTTTAATCTGCTACAGGGGATCATTGTTTCAGTTTATGTTCCTTGGAACAAAGTCCATAGAAATAACAGGTAGTCTATTTTGCTTCTTAGTGGACTTTCATTCAACTTTTGATTCAAGTTGGTTGGGAGAACTATGGGAAGTGTTAATAAACTATGAGATCCCCAGTGGGCTCCTCCATATACTGCAGGAAATGGATTGCTGCAAGGTTGTGTATTAGCGCCTCTCCTATTTTCAATCATTTTAGCTTTTTTGTGTAAAGCTTTGGGAATGCTGAATAGGTTTAGCCCTAAAATTAATGGTTTCCATGTAATATGCCTGCTATACGCTAATGACCTTGTTATTATGGATATGACGGACATTGGCCTTCAAAAAAAAAAAAACTAAATACAAAAAATAAACTCTTGTCCTTCCTGACCTCTGCGATGCTTCAAGTGGTAAGGATGGTGTAAGAAAATGCCTCATTGGCATGGTTACCTCCTGACTTTTTGCCTCTGCTGATGCCAAGTTATGATTTGAAAGTCTGCTGAGGCCTGCTAACCAGGCCCCAGCACCAGTGTTCTTTCCCTAAAGCTGTACCTTTGTCTCCACAATTGGCACACCCTGGCATCCAGGTAAGTCCCTTGTAACTGGTACCCCTGGTACCAAGGGCCCTGATGCCAGGGAAGGTCTCTAAGGGCTGCAGCATGTCTTATGCCACCCTGGGGACCCATCACTCAGCACAGACACACTGCTTGCCAGCTTGTGTGGGCTGGTGGGGAGAAAATAACTAAGTCGACATGGCACTCCCCTCAGGGTGCCATGCCAACCTCACACTGCCTATGAAGTATAGATAAGTCACCCCTCTAGCAGGCCTTACAGCCCTAAGGCAGGGTGCACTATACCATAGGTGAGGGCATAGGTGCATGAGCACTATTCCCCTGCAGTGTCTAAGCAAAACCTTAGACATTGTAAGTGCAGGGTAGCCACAAGAGTATATGGTCTGGGAGTCTGTCATACACAAACTCCACAGCACCATAATGGCTACACTGAAAACTGGGAAGTTTGGTATCAAACTTCTCAGCACAATAAATGCACACTGATGCCAGTGTACATTTTATTGTGAAATACACCCAGAGGGCATCTTAGAGATGCCCCCTGAAAACATACCCGACTTCCAGCGTGGGCTGACTAGTTTTACCAGCCTGCCACACACCAGACATGTTGCTGGCCACATGGGGAGAGTGCCTTTGTCACTTTGTGGCTAGTAACAAAGCCTGTACTGGGTGGAGGTGCTTCTCACCTCCCCCTGGAGGAGCTGTAACACCTGGCGGTGAGCCTCAAAGGCTCGCCCCCTTTGTTACAGCGCTACAGGGCATCCCAGCTAGTGGAGATGCCAGCCCCTTCCGTCCACGGCCCAACTTTTGGCGGCAAGGCTGGAGGAGATAATAAGAAAAATAAGGAGGAGTCACTGGCCAGTCAGGACAACCCCTAAGGTGTCCTGAGCTGAAGTGACTCTGACTTTTAGAAATCCTCCATCTTGCAGATGGAGGATTCCCCCAATAGGATTAGGAATGTGCCCCCCTCCCCTCAGGGAGGAGGCACAAAGAGGGTGTAGCCACCCTCAGGGCTAGTAGCCATTGGCTACTAACCACCCAGCCCTAAACACACCCCTAAATTGAGTATTTAAGGGCTCCCAGAACCGAGGAAGATAGATTCCTGCAACCTGAAGACGAAGAAGGACTGCTGACCTGAAGTACTGCAGAGAAGACGGAGACACAAACTGCTTTGGCCCCAGCCCTACCAGCCTGTCTCCCCACTTCGAGAAAAACTGCAACAGCGACGCGTCCCCCAGGGTCCAGCGACTTCTGAAGCCTCAGAGGACTACCCTGCATCTAAAAGGACCAAGAACTCCTGAGGACAGCGGCCCTGTTCCAAAGAAACTAGAACTTGCAACAAAGAAACCACTTTAAAGGACTCCACGTTTCCCGCCGGAAGCGTGAGACTTTCCACTCTGCACCCAACGCCCCCGGCTCGACCTGTGGAGAAACAACACTACAGGGAGGACTCCCTGGCGACTGCAAGCCTGTGAGTAGCAGAGTTGACCACCCTGAGCCCCCACAGCGACGCCTGCAGAGGGAATCCAGAGGCTCCCCCTGACTGCGACAGCCTGCTTCCAAGAATCCGACGCCTGGTAAAGACACTGCACCCGCAGCCACCAGGACCTGAAGGATCCGACCTCCAGTGCAGAACCGACCCGCAGGTGGCCCTCTCCCTTGCCCAGGTGGTGGCTACCCTGAGGAGCCCCCCCTTGCCTGCCTGCTTCGCTGAAGAGACCCCTGGGTCTCCCATTGAAACCTATTGCAAACCCGACGCCTGTTTGCACTCTGCACCCAGCCACCCCTGTGCCGCTGAGGGTGTACTTTTTTGTGCTGACTTGTGTCCCCTCCGGTGCCCTACAAAACCCCCCTGGCCTGCCCTCCGAAGTTGGGGGTACTTACCTGCTGGCAGACTGGAACCGTGGCACCCCCTTCTCCATTGAAGCCTATGCGTTTTGGGCACCAATTTGACCTCTGCACCTGACCGGCCCTGAGCTGCTGGTGTGGTAACTTTGATGTTGCCCTGAACCCCCCAACGATGGGCTACCTTGGACCCAACTTTGAACCCTGTAGGTGTTTTACTTACCTGCAAAACTAACCAATACTTACTTCCCCCAGGAACTGTTGAAAATTTCATTGTCTAGTTTTAAAATAGCTTATTGCCATTTTTGCTAAAACTGTACATGATATTGTGTTGATTCAAAGATACCTGAGTGAAATACCTTTCATTTGAAGTATTACTTGTAAATCTTGAACCTGTGATTCTTAAAATAAACTAAGAAAATATATTTTTATATATAAAAACCTATTGGCCTGGAATTGTCTTTTGAGTGTGTATTCCTCATTTATTGTGTGTGTGTGTGTGTGTGTGTACACAACAAATGCTAAACACTACCCTCTGATAAGCCTACTGCTCAACCACACTACCACAAAATAGAGCATTAGAATTATCTCTTTTTGCCACTATCTTACCTCTAAGGGTAACTTGAAAAGGTTGACACTTTTAGCTACCTCGGCATGATGCTAACAGAAAAAATGCTCTGGAATTCCCATATTACAAAACAAACACTCAAGCTAAAGCAAATAACGGGGGTCTTAATAGAGGACTTTAACCTTTCATATACCAAACCAATACGCCCTGCGATCCTGATATATGAAACCAAGGCAGTAAGCTCAGCCCTTTATGGGGCTGAACTCTGGGGCTATGCCAAAGCCCAAGAATTAAAGGTGTCTGAAAATAACTTCTTGCGGAATCTAGTGTCTCTTCCGTTGAGTACGCCACTGTTAACTCTTTTTAAAGGCCTAGACATGAAACGCATTGACCACAAAGCCTGCCTACCCCCCCCCCTCTTGTTTTGGTGGCACCTTTGGACCACCCCGGAGCTCGCCTTCTTTACTACAGCCCTGCAGGTCATCCTAGAAGCTGACCATTCCCATAGTTTCCCCTGGCTTAGATACATCAAGGGGTTACTTAATTCGCTTGGGCTCAGAACTGTGGGATTCCCTAATCACTACTTCATTTCCCTCCAAAAGGGATCTTAAAAAGCTGTATTGGCACATGGCAGACTCTGAAGACACGAGAGTTGCTCTTTACTCTACACTATCATGTGACTTCACTAACCTAAAAGAGACGTGCAAATATAAGGCTTTCTGGTACATAAACACGGTGCCAAGAGAGAGGAAGTTGTACTTCCAGTTCCATATTGGCACCCTGCCATTAAGACTATTCACTAGTCGCTGGTCACATGACGAAACAACAATCTGCCCAGCTTGTAAAGCGCCCATTGAAAACCTCCTCCACGTCCTATTTGTCTGCCCTGCATACACTGCTCCCCGCAGGAAATGGTTGACTCCGGCTTGTAGACAGCTGGGAGTGTGCAGGTCCGACTTAGCTCTTCGAATTCTTAGATCAGACACTCGACCTATGATAGTGATGGCTGTTGCCAAATTCCTTGGGGCAAGCTGGATTCTCAGAGGGTCGTTTTTACCAATATAATGGTGTTAGCAAGAATATTAGGCTTACCCCAGGAGCGCATTCAATCTTTACTTTTATTTAAATTCTTATTCCTATTTAATTTTATCATTTTATTCGTATACATGTACTGTATATATTTTATACACATATTTTATTTAATTCTGTATAATTATTTATTGTTGCTGTGCTTTTGTGGCTCTTGTAGCCAAAATAAAGTTCTTTGACTGACTGAAAACATGATCCTAGCTGGTGGAGCACCTGTTAGACAGAGTCCAACCTGCATCAACCGTTGAAACTGTCCACTCCCTAAAGAATCATTAAATAAAGAATCAATTATGAAAGCACTCTAACTCAATCTTTTATCCTCATTTTGAGGTTTCAATTTTTTAATATGGCTTAACTTTCCAGGGTCTGACCAAGGGTTGAATTTGTGGAATCTGTTTAAACATCATCTGCAGATTCATTCCTTTAGACTGTGCTTCCCATACCATAGAACATGCTTGAAGGTAAATTTGTGTCAGCCTGATTCGAACTTCCCATTCAGGTAAGTTAAGTTCATTCACAGCTCTGAGTTTTGCAGCTGAAGTATTAAGCATTAAACAAGTGTTACCAGATTACAGAATGAATGGAAAAGAATTCTTATCAAATCTTTTTATCAACATTAGGAAGCGTTTTCTCATGTGTGTATGTATGTGTGTGTGTGTGTGTGTGTGTGTATGTATGTATATATATTTTATTCACTGAAAAAGCAACGGTTGCAGGGTTGTTACAGAGTTGGGTGTGAATGTACTTGAAAACAAACATAGAAATTATGCACTTATAGGTGTAGAGGTCTTTCAAACAATCATAACTCTTGCCCTAAGGTAGCTAACACTCGCAACCCCATCCCCTGGAACCTGGCATAAACTTTTTTTAAATGTATTTATTTGGGGGGGTTTTTCGGTGAAGGGGGGCTGTGTGGCTTCCTTCCCTAGACCGATCTCTGCCCCGGGGCCTGGCCATGTGACCTGGGTGCACAATATTGGGGACTGTGGCGGTATCCTGAGGGTGCCCACGGTCCCACTGGCTCCCTGCCTCCTGCAGGAGCCAGCATTAATGTCACAGAGGGAGCTCCTTCTCTGTGAAAACAATGTTTCCTCTGTCTCCCTGCCTGCATCTCAGCGGGCAGGAAGACCGGAAACCTCTGCTCACAGTGAGGGAAAGCTGATTGACTCTCCCTCCCTGCATGCAGAGTGTTTGCTGTGGCCTGGCGGCAGCTGTAAAGCTATGTCCTGGGGGTATGCACCCTGGGACATAGCAGGAGCCGGCCCTGGGGGGTGCCAGTCCACAGGGCCATCAGTGGCTCCATGAGGGTGGCTTAGCGGCCCTCCTCCAACATAGACAGTGCTGGGGAGGTGGTGGTCACCAGGGCTGCGGGGGTCCAAAATAGACCCCCTTTTCTTCTTTAAATGTTTGCTGCGGGGAGGTGGTGGTCCCCAGGGCTCGTCGGGGCTGCTCCTCCCCCGCATACAATTACATAAATGCCCTTGGGAGGTGGTGGTCCCCAGGGCTTTGGGGGGGCTATGTGGCCCCCCTGCATACCAATACAATTAAGCCCCTGGAAGGTGGTGGTCCCAGGGGCTGTAGGGATTTGAAACTGACCCCCTTACATTTTTTCTATTTTAACCCCTAGGAGATGGTGATTCCTGGAGTGGTAGGGGGCAAGACAGCTCCCACCAGTTTGAATGTAATAATCACACTGGGGAGGTGGCATCTCTGGAGGGGGGGGGCCCATGCACCCCCTCTTTATTTTTTTTATATGCCCCCAGGACCTGGCGGCTTTCAAAAAACAAGCGCCTTGAGACTGTGCTTTTTTTTTTTTTTTTTTTTTTTTTTTTTCTACGAATTTGCTGTGGTGCCGCAAATTCACTGTCATGGCGCAAATGTGCAGCAAAAATATAATCTTTTTCACTCTGAGGGTGTACCTCTGGGACCCAAGCACCACAGCTAAGGGGTCAGTGTGACACTACCCTGGCCCCTTTTCTTATTTTTTTTTTTTTTACCTGAGCTGAGTCCCAAGATAGCTACCAACCAACAGTTCCTGGTTTGAAGTGTTGGCAGCCAATCAGAGCTCTGCAGCTCTGTGCATGAGCTCTTATTCTCTATGAAGCCATTGGGGAGGATCTGCGGCCCTAGATATACAAATTTATTTTCCCTTTAATTTCTAAAGAACTACTGTACGGATTTACACAAAATAAGCAAATACTTTTCCCCTTCGCTGCCAGGCCTTTTCCCCTCCTAGGCCGAGCCTTTTTTTGGCTATTTGGGGCAGTTCGCGCTTAGGCCCCATAACCTTTTCTCCACATAAGCTACACATGCCAAATTTGCATACTTTTTTTCCAACATCCTAGGGATTCTAGGTACCCAGACTTTGTGGGTTCTCCTGAAGGGAGACCAAGAAATTAGCCAAAATACAGCGAAAATTTAGTATTTTTCAACAAAATGGGAAAAAACGGCTGCAGAAGAAGGCTTGTTTTTTTCCCCCTGAGAATGGCATCAACAAAGGGTTTGCAGTGCTAAAATCACCCTCTTCCCGGCTTTCAGGAACAGGCAGACTTGAATCTCAAACCCCCATTTTTCAACACAATTTTGTCATTTTACTGGGACATACCCCATTTTTACTATTTGTTGTGCTTTCAGCCTCCTATCCCTTCTCTTTATTTGTAATCCTTCTAGTTAGTGACAGAAATGGGTGTGAAACCAATGCTGAATTCCAAAAAGCTAAACCGTTCTGAAAAGTAGACAACATTCTGAATTCAGCAAGGGGTCATTTGTGTAGATCCTACAAGGGTTTCCTACAGAAAATAACAGCTGAAATTAAAAAAATATTGAAATTGAGGTGAAAAAACTGCCATTTTTCTCCATGTTTTACTCTCTAACTTTTTCATGCAATGTCATATTTTCAAAAGCAATATACCGTTACGTCTGCTGGACTCTTCTATTTGCAGGGATATATAAGGCTTGTAGGTTCATCAAGAACTCTAGTTACCGAGAGCCAATAAAGGAGCTGCACCTTGCAACGGGTTTTCATTGTATACCGGGCACACAGCAATTAATTTGGTGAAATATAATAAGTGAGAAATAGGTATCGAGAAAACCTTTGTATTTCCAAAATGGGCACAAGATAAGGTGTTGAGAAGCAGTGGTTATTTGCACATCTCTAAATTCCAGAGTGCCCATACTAGCATGTGAATTACAGGGCATTTCTCAAATAGATGTATTTTTTACACAGTCTTACATCTGGAAGGAAAAAATGTAGAGAAAGACAAGGGGCAATAACACTTGTTTTGCTATTCTGTGTTCCCCCAAGTCTCCCGATAAAAATGGTACCACACTAATGCTCCCGACAGGAAATGCAACATGGACACACCACATTTGTACATTGAAATCTGATGTGTTTCTTGCAAAGTGCCTAGCTGTAGATTTTGGCCTCTAGCTCACCTAGGGAAACCTCCCAAACCTGTGCATTTTTTAAAACTAGACACCTAGGGGAATCCAAGATGGGGTGAATTGTGGGGCCCTCACCAGGTTCTTTTACCCAGAATCCTTGGCAAACCTCAAATTTGGGCCAAAAAAACACTTTTTCCTCACATTTCGGAGACAGAAAGTTCTGGAATGTGAGGGGAGCCACAAATTTCCTTCCACCGATAAAAATGGTACCTCACTTGTGTGGGTAGGCCTAGCGCCCGCGACAGGATATGCCCCAAAACACAACGTGGACACATCACATTTTCCCAAAGAAAACAGACCTGTTTTTTGCAGAGTGCCTACCTGTGGATTTTGGCCTCTAGCTCAGCCGGCACCTAGGGAAACCTACCAAACCTGCGCATTTTTTAAAACTAGACACCTAGGGTAATCCAAGATGGTGTGACTTGTGGGCCTCTCACCAGGTTCTGTTACCCAGAATCCTTTGCAAACCTCAAAATTTGGCCAAAAAACACTTTTTCCTCACATTTCGGTGACCGAAGGTTCTGTAATCTGAGAGAAGCCACAAATTTCCTTCTACCCAGCGTTCCCCCAAGTCTCCCGATAAAAATGGTACCTCACTTGTGTAGGTGGGCCAAGTGCTTGTGACGGGGAAGAGCCAAAAACATGTTGAAATTGAGGGGGAACCAAAGCGGGTCCAAATGGGGAGTTTGAAAAAAAAATAATAATAACATTTTTAGGCTGACAAGTGCAGCTGAATTTTTAATCAGTATAGATGAGACAATGCTGGGTGGTAGGAATTTTGTGGATTCCTGCAGATTCCGGAAAGTTCCATCACAAAAATGTGTGGAAAATGTGTGATTTCCAGCAAAGTTGGAGGTTTGCAGGGCATTGTGGGTAAGAAAATGGTGCAGGTGCCTGTGAAGCACACCACCCTGGAATCACCTAGATGTTTAGTTTTCAGATGTGTCTAGGTCTTGTGGATTTTTCTACATGGCAGCATCCAAAAGTCCATAAAGTGCAGCCCTCACCATTCCAAGTGGGACGATTTTTAGAGTTAGCCAAGCTCTCATGGCCCAAATGTAAAACGAAAACCCAAAATAATCAAATGTCCTCTTGCTTGCCGTGGGATAAGATGTTTTAGTGTGCAGGGGAGAGCTGAAAGACTGTTACCCCTTTCAGTCGGGGTGGGGGCATAACCAGGCACATACTGGTTGGTAGCCACCACCCCACTATTTTTTTTTTATTCCCTGGCATCTAGTAGAGTTTCTGCCCCCCCAGGGTGTGGATTGGGGGTAATTGCCCCATCTGCCCACTGGTGGGCAGAACAACTTTGTCCCCATTTATTTGGGGTGGGGGTATGGCCATACCCCCACCCTCTTATTTTGGAAAACAAATCTTCCCTGGTCTCTGGTGGGCTTTCTACCCCCTTTGGGGGCAGATGGGCCTTCCAAAAATAAGCCAGTCTGCCCCCAAGGGGGGCAGATATGGCCAACAGTAATGTGCCCCCATGGGGAGCGACCCTTGCCCAAGGGGCTGCCTCCCCAAACAAAACACACACATACACACACACACACACCAATCCCTGGTGCCTAAGTGGTTTCTGCCCCGGGGGCAGATCGGCCTAATAGAAATAGGCCGATCTGCCCCCAAGGGGAGGAGAAATGGCCTAAAATAAATTTGTCCCCCCAGGGGAGCGACCCTTGCCTAAGGGGTCGCTCCCCTTGTGTGAAATTGGCACCAAAAAAAAATCACCTGTGACTAGTGGTTTCTGCCCCCCTTGGGGGCAGATCGGGCTAATAAAAATAGGCCGATCTACCCCCTAAGGGGGCAGTAATGGCCTAAAATTTGCCCCCCAGGGGAACACCCTTGCCTAAGGGGTCGCTCCCCTTGTGTGCCATTGACGCAAAAAAATAAAGATCCATGGTGTCTGGTGGTTTCTGCCCCCCTTGGGGGCAGATTGGCGTAGCAAAAATCAGCGGATAAATGGCATGAATCGAATTCGCCCACCCCCAGGTGAGCGACCCTTGCCTAATGGTTCTCTCCCCGTCTGTAAAACAACAAAAACAAATCCCTGGTGCCTAGTGGTTTTTGCCCTGCTTGGGGTCAGATCGGCCTAATTAAAATAGGCTGATCTGTCCCCCAGGTGGGCAGAAATGGCCTAAAATAAATTTGCCCCCAGGGGAGTGACCCTTGCCTAAGAGTCGTTCCCCTTGTGTGAAATTCACGTTAGAAAAAAAAACTCCTTGTCGTCTAGTGGTTTCTGCCCCCCTCGGGGGCAGATTGGCATCATAAAAATAGGCCAATCTGCCCCCAAGGGAGGCAGAAATGGCCTAAATATAATTTGCCCCCTAGGGGAGCGACCCATGCCTAAGGGGTCGCTCCCCACCTCAAAAAAAAAAAAAAAAACAACAAAAAAGAAAATGATCGCTGGCGCCTAGAGGTTTCTGCCCCCCCCACCCCCCCGGGGGCAGAAAAGGCCTTGAAAAAAAATGCCCCCCTGGCGAGCGACCCTTATGCCAATTTCCTAACAGAATATTATCCCTGGTGTCTAGTGGGCATTTTAGCAGCCGATCGCTTCACAATCCGGCTGCTAAAATGCTGTGAGAGACTTCAAGGGAAAGGAAATTCCTTTCAGGCCTCTCAGTCCCCCATCACATGATCGGAAGAGAAATGCTTTTGCATTTCTCTTCCGATCGCGCTGGAAACTAAGCTTCCAGCACGATGGGAGGCAGCCTCTGTGAGGTCAGCGCGCTATTGCGCGCTGATGTCACGGGGTGGGGTCGTCAGGGGGGTGTGGGGGTGGAAGGGGAAGAGCTTCCCCTTCCATCCCTGCCTAACCCCACGGAGCGCTCCCTCCGGGCTCCAGGCCGAGGACGTAATGGACAGGAGCACTGTGCCGCAGGACTTAACCATTACATCCGCGGCACAGAAGCGGTTAATCTGCGTACCTAAAAATAGCTTACTGAAAATTTGGTGTAATTCTGTCCAGTGGGTTAGGCTGTAGTCGTGTCTAAAGATCATATGAAAATTTACATAGGAAACAACTTTTTTGACCCCCACAGGCACACTTTTTTTGGGAACATTTTATGAAGATTCCGCAAATGGTGCCTAAGATGTAGGCAAGTCAAAAAATTATGTTTCTATGGAAACATGGTCCTAACTATAACTACCTACTGGTGACCTCCAGTAGGTAATGTGTATGTGTGGGTGTATAAATATATATATATATATATATATACTGCAAAAAAACTAAAGTTAAAGTAATGTTATAGGTAGGTGGATATATGAGCGATAACATTAAAGTTTTGAAGAAAAACACAGAAATGTATCAGTTATACTCAGCAGCGTATAGCAGCAACACCTCCCATACAGCCAACCCCACACTGTGTATAACCAAAAGTGTGTTGATGGCGATAGGGCTTGGCCCTAGGGACCCCATAGGGCCTGGTCCTAAGAATAAATGGGAGGGGGCCAAGCAGCCAGTCACCCCAAGCCGTTAACGATCTCGGGGACCCCATATCCCATAGCCACTTATTTAAATAAAAGGAAAGTGAAGCCTCTTTAGGCCCTGGGGGCCACATCCATGGGCCTCTTCCCCAAGCCTTTGTAGGACCTGAGAACCACGTCCCCCAGGACAGTTTACTTGTTAAAGAAGGGGCATGTGCCCCTCCCCAACCTGGTCTGAATTTGGCTGGGGCACCATATCCACTGGGGCCTGCCCCCATTCTGTAGAGGAAGAGGAGCACACATCCCCACTGGCCAGGGCCGATTTCAACCCGGGGGACCCTATCCCTCAAGGCCTGGCTTAATTATTTGAATGGAGGGGTGCGACGTGCCCCCTGTGGCGCTGATTTTGGCCCTAGAAACCCCCTTCACTATCGCCTGGTGTTATTCTTTAGAAGGTGGGGACACAGGGCACCCGTCCTCAGGCCAATTTCAACCCCTGGGAAGCCATCTCCCGTGCCCCGCCGTACTTTTTTAGGGTGAGGAGGCATGTTTCTGCCCTATGGCCTGTTGACAGTAGGAGGATGGGGGGCCCCCCTCACAAGGCAGCTTTCGGCCCCAGCATCCCTGGCCGCTTTAAGCCCAAGGATCCCATGCCCAGGGCCAGCACAGTGAAAGATGGGTGCCCTGGTACTCACCCAGAACACCCATCATAGTGTTGTCTGGGGCTGCGGTGGGGTCTCAAGGCCCCCATGGCTTCAGCCAGTTCCTCTCATCCAGGGGGAGCGTGCACTGATTCCGCCCACAGGGAGCAGCTCCTAAGGTTGCTCCTTGTGGGCGGGGCAATATTTAGATCTGTTTTCCTGCCTGTATCACTGCCAGTAGGAAACTTCAACCAGGCGGGAGCATTTTCAAAGCTGCCGTCAGCTGGGAGTGAACTTGGTGTTTTGTCCCGCAAGGTGGGAGATTTGGAAATGCTGCTGCCAAACAAGAGCAAATGCAGGTTTCACTGCCCACACCGCTGCAGACAGGGAAACCGATATGTCCCTCGAGTAGGTTTCCTGGGAAATAACTGCGGACCCAATTCTCGGGAACGGGGTGCCCGGGCCATTAATGGCTCAGGAAAGGGGGCTGGCTCCCCTTCCCTCAAGTAATTTGCCCCAGGGCTGGGCTCCACGGGCATTTTAGGATTTGGGGAGGGGGGCTGTATGGCCCTCTCCCCAGTTTCTTACATTTTTGCCCCATGGGTGGGCTCCTTGGGGCCTATCAAGGTCCCCTCCCCATAAAAACTGTCAACCATGGGGTAGGCTCCCCAGGGCCTCTTGAGGAAGTGAACCAAGCGCCCCCCCCCCCATAAAAAGTAATGGTGGGCTCACCAGGAACTTTAGAGGCACTGGGACGGGGTCACGCTAACCTGACCCATTTTTATAGATTTAAGCCCTGGTGTGGGCTCCCAAAGGCCTCAGGAGGGTGTCACCAAGGCCCCGTTCCCTTCATGAAATCATTGCGGGGGTAGGCTACCCAGGACATAAGATAATTAAATGTGGCTCAGCTGCCATTTTCAGTAAAAAATTTTCCCTCCGATCCCATGAGTCTTGTGGGATAACAGCATTTTATTTGCAGTTTTTTTTCTTATTTTGGCCAAGGGGGTCCCTCTGGGTACCCCTGTTAGGTCTAGGGGTTAAGGTATCTATACCCTGCCCCTTTATACTATTCTTTTGCCCCATGGGTGGGCTCCTTGGGGCCTATCAAGGTCCCCTTCCCATAAAAACTAATGTCAACCATGGGGTGGGCTCCCCGGGGCCTCTCGAGGAAGTGAACCAAGCGCCCCCCCCCCATAAAAAGTAATGGTGGGCTCGCCAGGAACTTTAGAGGCACTGGGAATGGGGGTCACGCTAACCTGCCCCATTTTCATAGATTTAAGCCCTGGTGTGGGCTCCCAAAGGCCTCAGGAGGGTGTCACCCAGGCCCCGTTCCCTTCATGAAATCATTGTGGTGGTAGGCTACCCGGGGCATAAGATAATTAAATGTGGCCCAGCTGCCATTTTCAGTTGTTTTTTTTCCCTCCGATCCCATGAGTCTTGTGGGATAGCAGCATTTGTTGCAGTTTTTTTTTCTTATTCTTTTTTTGGCCAAGGGGGTCCCTCTGAGTATCCCCGTTAGGTCTAGGGGTTAAGGTATCTATACCATGCCCCTTTATACTACTCTTTTGCTTAACATCAGGAGAGATGACTAAGTCCTGTAATGGCTGCCAGCAACGTTATTCTCAGGTTCCTGACAGCCAATCAGAGCACTGGCAGGAGTCTGACTCCCACAGGAGCGAGATGGCCCATGAGAAAGAAAACTCTCTGGGCCAGTAGTGTATGTATGTATGTGTATATATCCATATCCGACCTGCAGTTTTTTCTGTAGACCTCCTAAACAAGTCTATGGAAAATGCATGGGCATTTTAAGTTTGGGGACCCTCCTTTTTACTCGCCCCCTGCATCAATTTTGGTAGGAAGCTTGATTTTGTTCTACAAAAGGGTCGCGTAAGCGCTCTAGAGCCTGTTATCTCTCTGTTGGTTTTTAACCACGCCCACTTTTGCAATTAATTCTTTGTTGTGCTTGTCTTAAATGCTTCATTTTTATTGGTGCATTTTGTGAAATGTCCCTCCTTTGTGTGCTAAGTTCCGTCCCCTGGCGCATTAATTAAGTAAAAGTTTCTGTTGGCCATCACACTGTCACGCTTCCTCCTGTTACAGCGAGAGATGGCCCCTCTTCTGGTTTTGGTTTGCCTTTCATCCCAGCCAGGATCCTTTCTAGATATGCAGGCAGGGAGCTAATAACTCTCATGCTCCTGGTGGCGGCGGTACTTTGAATCGGCTCGCTTCTGGCAACTGTTTTACACTTCATTTTCAATTCATGTGGAACGAAAAGTCCAGTTAGGAATTTTTGTATGGTTGCCATCAGTTCTCAGATAAGCCGAACTCCATGAATTCCGAAGCCCTCCCATTAGACCAGGCCGCAGCTTGGCTCGGGTAACATCAGACAAACCTCTCATCATGCCCTCCTGCAAACCAAACAGGGTAAAGTTTACTTTGGTTGCCCTGGCAACAAGAGGGCACCGACAGAGATTACAGGGTTCGCTCCTGCCACAGAAAAAACGTTAGGTGTGTAGACTGCAGGTTACCTGACATTTTAGCTGTGCAGGCCTTGGATTGTCTCAGGGATGTTTTCAGATAAAAATTGAAAAGTCGTTTTCTTCCCCTAAGGTCTGTTCTGCAGAACAAGCTTGTTTGAACAGTGATCTCTTCCATTGGGGAGGTCTGTGAATTGCTTGGAAATGCTCAGTGTGGGGCCCATGAAGGCAAGAGCCACAGCGGTTGCGATAGTTGCCCCACAGGTTTTGCTATAGTTTTGGTGCATGTGTTTTATTTTATTTACAAGATACATTTCCATATCAAATAGCCAGAAACCCTGCTTTCATCAGGTATTTTTAAACTCTCAGTACCTCTGTGTCTATTTTTCTTGGCTTGGTGTTAGAGCATTGTAATTTAGCCACACAGTTTAGAGCCTACACTGTTAATCAGTGTCTCTTTTGTAGATATATGACTATTACTGAGCTCAATATTATGTGATTATTATTGTTTGTGGCTGTTACCTCCTCAGTTACCTGAGGCGGATAATATATGTTAACCATAAAGAGGGGAGTCAGGAGTGGTTGGGCGCTACGGGGGGCTGGAGGTAGTTGTAAAATATTTTTTAGGGCAGCTTGTGGGTAGTGAACCTGTCAAGGTGTGATCCAAAACGTAATTTTGCGCTAGTAACATGAGCACCATTGAATTAAGTAAAAGTAACCCAAGTAATATGTTTTGAATACTTTAGGTGGGTTTTAGTGTTATTTCTAGATCGCTGTGTTATCGTGGGTATTTATCCTCTCCAGGGATATTCGTGCTCACGCATCCCCGTTAGAACCTCACAGGTGCGCTCACCTGGGCTGGCCAGTGAAGGTCTGTTAGGCACTAGGGTCAGATCTCTGCCAAGTCTTCCTACCTGGTGCTAGCCTGACAGTAGAATTGTAGATACATTTGGGGAGAGAAATCTGGCATTTCGGCAAGCTTACTTAAATAATTGTTTCTGAGAAGGACCTCCCACCCTGGTTGGCTCAGAATCCGGATTGAGAGGGGTCGAGAAGACAACAACCTTCTCGACCCCTCTCAATCCGGATTCCGAGCCAACCACAGCACTGAAACCGCCCTCATCTCAGTCACAGACGACATCAGAACCCTGATGGACAACGGTGAAACAGTCACCCTCATCCTCCTCGACCTCTCGGCTGCCTTCGACACCGTCTGTCACCGCACCCTAATAACCCACCTCCGCTCCACCGGGATCCAAGGCCAGGCCCTGGACTGGATCGCCCCCTTCCTCTCCAACCGCTTTCAAAGAGTCTACCTCCCTCCTTTTCGCTCAGACCCCACCGAGATCATTTGCGGCGTCCCACAAGGCTCCTCGCTTAGCCCGACACTCTTCAATGTCTACATGAACCCCCTCGCCGACATCGTACACAAACACAGCATCATCATCACCTCCTATGCCGATGACACTCAACTGATACTCTCCCTCACCAAGGACCCCACCAGCACAAAGACCAACCTGCAAGATGGAATGAAGGACGTCGCAGATTGGATGAAACTCAGCCGTCTGAAACTGAACTCAGACAAAACGGAAGTCCTCATCCTCTGTAACACCCCGACCGCCTTGGATGACTCCTGGTGGCCCACGGCCCTTGGCACCGCACCGACCCCCTCAGACCACGCACGCAACCTCGGCTTCATCTTGGACCCACTTCTCACCATGACCAAACAAGTCAACGCCGTATCCTCCTCCTGCTTCCTCATCCTCCGCATGCTCTGGAAAATCTTCAGTTGGATCCCCGCCGACACCAGAAAGACCGTGACCCACGCCCTCGTCACGAGCCGCCTGGACTACGGCAACACCCTTTACGCTGGGACCACCGCAAAACTCCAGAAACGTCTGCAACGAATTCAAAACGCCTCCGCCTGCCTCATCCTCGACATACCCCGCAACAGCCACATATCCGCCCACCTGAGACACCTGCACTGGCTTCCCGTCAGCAAAAGGATCACCTTCCGTCTCCTCACCCACGCACACAAAGCCCTCCACAACAAGGGACCAGAATTCCTCAACCGTCGCCTCAGCTTCTACCCTCCCACCCGTCTTCTCCGCTCCACCAGCCTCGCTCTCTCCGCCGTCCCTCGCATCCGCCGCTCCACGGCGGGTAGGAGGTCCTTCTCCTACCTGGTGGCCAAGACATGGAACACCCTCCCCACCATCCTCAAGACCACCCAAGACCACTCTGCATTCCGGAGACTCCTCAAGACCTGGCTCTTCGAGCAGCAGTAACCCCTTCCCCCTAGCGCCTTGAGACCCGCACGGGTGAGTAGCACGCTTTATAAATGTTAATGATTTGATTTGATTTGATGGGGACTTATATCAGTTCGTCACATTTAGAATATTTCCTCATGGCTTCTGGACTACTTTTTATTTTTATTTTCTACGCATCGCTATCTCGCTGGGCAGTAGTCATGAGCTTTGCATGACATCGACCCTGTTACATGGGTAATTGCACCTTTGCAGGTTACATGGATAATTTCACTTTTGCCAATACGTTTGACTGCGAGCGAACTTCTGTTTCCTTTTATGTGTCTCCTTCATACTCATGGTGGCTGTTGGCTCGATTATGTGAAACCGTTTTAGTTTTCAGTTTATGTGGCAAGAAAAGTCTGTTTAGGCGTTAACAACGCTAATAGCTCAAACTTTAGCAAATGCGAGACCCACTGCATTTCAAATGCTTGTTTTGATTTGGTGTAAATCCATTCAGTAGATTTTGAGAAATTAAGGTTAAAATATAATTGCATATTTTGGCAATTGGACTCATGCGAGTCCAAGGAGCCTCTCGCAAGAGTCCTGCAAGCCTCCTGCAAGAGCACAAAATCAACAAGCATTTGCAATGCAACGGGTCTTGCGTTTGCTCATGTTAGAGCTGATAGCGTTGTAAACTTCTAACCCGACTTTTCACCTATTGGCAAAAGTGCATTTATGTACGTAAGCCAAAAAAGTGCAATTAACTATGTAAAGCGCTCGACTTCTGCCAAGCGAGATCGCGCTAGTAAATTAGAGAAAAAGTAGTCCACGAGCCGGACAGAAACAGCGAGCCTCGCATGTTTTCTGTACTTGGTCGATACGCTCGAGGAGGGCCAGCCACCGGAAAAGGCATGATGTATGCATGCCTTCGACTAATGAAATCAAGCAGATTTTATTAGGCAAGGCCACCAACCAATGAAAAACACTGACGTGATGTCGACAGGGCTCCGAGCCCTTTTCTAAACACTAAAGCGTCTTGCTGCGATACGCGTGCGCGAGCGCATGCAACGCAGGCTCAACCCTAAAATGAAGCCCTGTGATTAGTTGAGATGCCGGTTTTTCCTGTGAGCCTTCACACTTTCATAAGTCATGCAAGAGCAAGTGCTTTGATTGACTGGCTATTGGAATGTTAGAAATGAAATGGCCACTATTATTGTTTACTGTGAAAAACTGGAGGTGTTGTGCAAATAAAGTAAAAACATTTTTTATAATGGAGCAGTAGAAAGGCATGCTTAGTCCCTATATTTAGAGAGGAGGTGACTAAGCAATAACTACTGTGAAGATAATAACTGTAATGTACGTAGATCAATTCAGCTTGTGATCATCAACATTTATAACAATGTTTCTTTGTATGAGGATTCTACCATCAAAAGGCAGCTGGGAATTGACTTAGAGAATGTCTATGCTGGCTGGAGGGAGACGATTATTTTATGGGGTGGTGATTTTAGCATTCACTTATGTAAGGAATTCTATAAAAATAAGTCTGTGATTAACTGAAGAAGGCAATTGAGCTCAGTTCCATTTTACATATAACTAATATGGCAATGCTATGAATGAATTAATGACTTGTCTTTTTTAAATGAAATTTGTGCAAATAACCTGTAATTTAAACCCACCTTGAATAGCAGAGGCGATGAATTGTAATAAATTTTGTACTAATGTATAACGATTTCTCTCACAGTGTGTGTAACGGTCAAACACAAGATATAGCGATCAGTGACAATTATCCCCAGAGCATACACCTCTCTTTATTTTCAGGTAAGCAGTGCCAGAAGGAAACCCTTGAGGTGACGGATAATATCGAACTGGCATCACGAAATAGGTACTCATTTCACTGGACCCAGATTGAGCCACAAGGCTTCTTCAAAACATTTAATTAGTGATCATACATCAAGACTTTGGAGTACGTCTTGAGGATGATGTATACCCACTGAAATGCATTCGCGCCTTTTCCTTTATCACATGATGGGTGAAAAAAAGGGTCTTAGCACAACCAGGGGAAGGCCGGGGGAGCAAAAAACAATGGATGATTGGACTCTGCATGCACAAAGGCCAATAAAAGGCTTAAGAAGGCCTTAAGTAAACCTCTTAAGTGTAAGAACAAGGTCCGTACGCTTAAACTAGAGCATAAGGTTGCAGTGAAAAAAGAAAAGGAAAGAATGCCTTAACATAGAGTCTTGGGACTTACTCCATGAAGCAAGCCTTATAAACGATAATATAGCATTCTGGAAGGTAATCAACAGCCCACTGCTGGGGGTGACAGAAACCCCTAGAATGGAGATTGCCATAACAGAGGGAGAACGAATTGACTACTTTTCCGATTATATCTAGCGCCAAGCTGGAAGTGGTTTGGCATGCTCTCTCAGCGGATTTAACCAACAATATAGACAATTTTTCCATCATTACTCCCCCGTTTAGTCGAAGTTGTGGGCACCATTAACGCAATCAAGGGGGGCTCCAGGCCCTGACAGTGTTCCAGTGGATGTCTATAGGGCCAATATTCCACTATGGGGCACTTGGTTGACTTTGGTTTTGAGGGCATGCTGTACCTCAGGGTTTATTTCAACCTGGACAGTCTGATATTGCCCCTATATTTAGAAAGGGTGATCGTCTTAACCCCACCTGTTGTAGACCCATCTTGCTCCTTGATTCACTAGCTAAAATAGCCAGACGGATTATCTTGAATAGACTACAGGACTGGGTGGAATTTGGAATGTGGCATTCGCCCTGCGATGGGGAAGGTGGGGCAGGGTCTGAACATGAGCCTTCTCTTTGGAAAATATACCAAAATCAAGAAAGGGAACTTATACTTGGTTTTCGTAGATTTGTCCTCGGCATTTGATTGTGTTGTTCATGACAAGCTATTTAGTATTATGGAAGAACTGGGGGTAGACCCAACGATAATCCCTTTCATAAGGGAATTGTACTCTGGATGCAGTGCCATGGTCAGATACGGGGTAAGTGGATCTTTGAAGGTTCAGAGACGGGTACGACAAGACTGTCTATTAGCACCCTTCTTATTCTCTTTATACATAAATAAGCTAGAGACAGAGCTAGTATACAAGTTTAAGGACCTCCCTCAAAATGGGCACCGCAGAATTCCGGCTCTCCTCTGTGCAGATGATGCCGTCTTCATGGCATAGACTTCTTTGGGCCTCCAGCGACGCTTGACAAGTTGTTACCCACATGATAAATTTAGGCCTCGGAGTTAATTGCTCTAAAACTTATGTCATGAAATGTCGTAGGAAGATCAGATAGGTGCCGCGACATAACAATAAATGGTGGAAAAATTGACACAACAGCAACTTTCTCATACTTGGGAATCCTGTTTGATAAAGAAGGCAGTTGGTCACAGTGTGCCAATATCAGAAAATTACAGTTCATAAAGGCCAACATGGCTGTGAAGAATTTTTCCAAGCGGCTGAGGATGATTTCCCCTAAGGATATGCTGAAGATTTATAGAGCAAAATGCATCCCTACTGCTACACGGGGCTGCCGTCTGGGGTACACTTAGTGCCACATGCTGGAAATAGCAGAAAAAAGATTTTCTGAAACCCCTTCTATCTGTCCCAAATAGCACCTCATCATTTATTTGCCATAAGAAATGAGGGTTACTTTTATAACAGATCTAATAATGATACAGCCAGTACTCCGGTGGCAGAAAGTTTGGACATTGTAACAAGCAGGTTTAAACCACTATATTCTGTGAGATTGTCTGGACTCGAGACTTTCCTTGAGAATCCCCTTGCTGAAGTATATTAATAACTTCTTTAACAACCTGAGTCACCCAGACTACTATGAGATGCCAGAATTACTATCTGTAACCAGCAGAAAAGATCTGAGAACCGAGTGTCTCACTCATTTAATGGATCTCGTGTTGTCCGTGGAAGCATAAAAACCCAATGTCAAGAGGAACCAACTTATGTTGACCGTGGATGGCATGCATCCCTATCTAATACATGTAATAAATACCAGGCACCGGTTCATACTCACCTGCCTAAGATTGGACATGTTCCACCACCTGGTTTGCTTTCCCACCATGAACGATCGGTGTGGGACATTTATGAACTGCCCCTGTGATATTAATTCACTACAAAGGTCGATGTCTTATTCTGTAAATTATATGTTAGGTAGAGAAAGCAATTTATAATGCCATTATTAAGATCTTTTATCTTTTGTCAATGTCATCCAGCCTGTTTATTTTTACAAACTCGCCAGACTATAGAAATATGCTGTGGTCTTTCAAGCTATCTATGTTCCGTACTTAATGTTAGAAAGAGATTAAATTAATCAAAGGTGGACATGGCCAGAGTAGATGTCGAAGCTGTAAGACTGCTAGTTGAAGAATGTATGACGAGCGTAAATATTATGAGTATTTACTGTATGTTTAGGACTGATTTTATGGACCTATATAACTAGTTTTATGTAACTTTTAACTGATTGTTCATTTATGTTTTTTTATTAAAAAACAATCAAATAATGCTTCTTTATTCATTATTATTATTAATAAATGTATATTGTGTTTAATTATTTTTTCCGATCTTGTGGGACTCTCACGGGATTATGAATTTTAAAAAGGATTACATGAGTTCTCAATACACTATTAGTCGGAATGCATATGGTGGTCCTTGTTTTTGAGAGGAAGTATGTAAGAAATAAG